>NC_056747.1:667119586-667354586 GCF_019279795.1 Protopterus annectens | reverse complement strand
AGTAAATCCTTTTTTCCTTCTCCTGTAATAGAAGGAATCATAAAGTCATGGAACACTTCTTTTTTTAAAACAAATGCAGTTGGGAGGTGTTTCTTGTATCTGCTGATATAAGATTCCTGACAAAAATAAATAAATGCTGCATCCTGTATATGAAATGAAAAACTTGTAAATTTATAAATATTAAAAATTGATACATATAAAATTTTCTACATATATACAGAATATAAAGGACTTGGAATGTAAGGTTAAGACTAAGGTTAATAAAAGGATGGGTACATTTAAGTGTGGTGCGTGTGCCCAGTGTGCTTATATTGCCCACAAAGAAAGTGTATTTCTGACAAGTAGAAACAGTTATTAGAGGAACTTCCTTTTCTAATTGCAATAGTCAGGGGTTAGTCTATCTGG
The DNA here is from genome assembly GCF_019279795.1 of Protopterus annectens. NCBI lineage: Eukaryota > Metazoa > Chordata > Ceratodontiformes > Protopteridae > Protopterus > Protopterus annectens. The sequence continues at coordinate 667,354,181 of NC_056747.1, read as the reverse complement.
TTACTTGTGATTGCTGTAGTGCATTGTATATTGGTAAAACAAGAAGATACTTAAGGAGAAGAACATATGAACATTGTTATGATATAAAAGCTAAGAATGCGAAAAATCATTTATATAAGCATTTGAAAGATTGCCCCAATGCAAAATATAATTTTTTTTTGGTGATAGACGTAGTCCCTTTTGATTTTAAGGGGGGTTCTTGGGAGAACAAAATTTAGTATTGTGAATTGTACTGGCAATACATCCTGGAAGCTAACAGAAGCCCAGGACTTAATGAGAATTTAAGTACATAACAAATTCCTTTCCCTCCCATCCAAACAAACATTGGCCCTATCCTACCTTTTACCATCACTCACCTATGGTGCCCCCTTATTAACCAACCTACAGTCTTCCTTGATAACAAATATAGAAACATGCTATAATGAGGTTGCGAGGTTCAACACAAATAGTTGCCACACTACACACCACTGCATTGCCCTACAACAATTAAAATGGCTGGAACTCCCCTACTACCCTCTGTTCCTTCAACTCACATTCACTCATAAACTGATTCACAAACCCCTGAACTGTCCCACTCTCCCTTTACAATCCTTGTAGGCCGTTAAGGTCTGAACATCAATTTCTTCTCCAAGTTCACAAACCCAAGCTACCCATTGGTCAGCTACTATACTCTTGGAGTATTGCCAAAACCTGGAATTCTTTGCCTTCATATGTCCGTGTACAACAATCCCTTCTACCTTTAAAACTGAATTGCACAATCAATCATTTTCTCACCAAGTGGACATATAACTTCTCAATCATACACTCTGACATCACTTAACCCCTTACAGAATCTCACCTGATTCCAAAGATTCCTTCATATTCCAAACTTTAATTACCTGTACTCTGCTCTGCTCTGCACTGCACTCTGAATATTCCCTTCTGTATCAAAGTTTGATTATAATAGTTATATAAATTGCAATATTTGTATTCTATGTAATATCTGTACTATATATAACATTTGTATATCTGTTTAAACATTTTATTTTATTTATTTCTATTGTGACAGAGCTTTTCTCCCCAGGTCTCCACTGAAAATGGGCTCCCTGGGCCCAGTGGACTTTTCTGGTAAACAAATGCCAATAAATAATAAATAAATAAATTGTAGCCTGACATTGTTTTTTCCCCAAATATTTTCAGAAAATAACATTTGCTTTATTCATGCAAACCAAGGCTGAAGGTGATTTTTTATTTTGTTGGGATAAAAGTCTGAAATAAATTATCTATGAAACTGTCCTTGTTTTTTTTTTTTTTTTTGTAATGAAGATAATGTATGCAGTAACATGACGTATATTAATTGTGAAAGTCAGAATATCAAGTGTCTCTCTGGATCTCTTATTTAGGAATGAGTAAAACAATAGTCTTGTTGAAACCAAGGTTTAAAGGAGGAATTGTTTATCTTTAGGCTATGAATAACATAATACACGTTGAGAAACATCCTTCTTTTATGTAAGGTAGCACATTCTGAAACAGTTTCACATGAAATTGACCTTAAGGAATAATGCCTTTGCAATGACTAGAAGGGAACAACTACAGCATGAATTAATTAGTCTAAATTTAACTTAACATGCTGAAGTCAACACGATTTCTTTTAATCAACACAGAATTAGAAGCTTGGGAAAGCTACCTGGAAAGTAATACTCCACTGAATCACATATTATAGCAATAACCCATGCCTAGGTGTGGGTAATGCTGGATTTACCCACGGTTGGTGTGGTTTGGTCACGAGGACGAAGCTTGAGTGGCCAAACAAAGACAACCGTGGGTAAATCCAGCATTACCCACATCCAGAAGTGGGTTATTGCTATTATACAATGACATTAAGAAACAAAATAATTACGTTTCTTAAATAATGGCATTGTATAATGCCTCCTTGCTGCCCTTCCGCAGCTGTCTGGTATTCTGCTGCAGTTCTGATGTACTGTGCATGCGTATGCTTACACAGTACATCGGAGCTGTGGGCGGAAGCAATGGAGAAAGCAAGATCTCCATTGCTTTTTACAAACTGTGTCGCTATGTTAAACTCCTTTAACATAGCGAGACAGTTTTAAAAAAAGCAACGGAGAATTTCCGTTGCTTTTTTTAAAGCCGTCTCGCTATGTTAAACCCATTTAATATAGCGAGACAGTTTTGAAAAAAGCAACGGAGAAAGCTATATCCCCGTTGCTTTTTATAACGTGTCTCATTATGTTAAAGGAGTTTAACATAGCGAGACAGCTTTAAAAAAGCAACAGAGAATCTCTGATGCTTTTTTTAAAGCTGTCTCACTATGTTAAACCCATTTAACATAGCGAGATACCTTTAAAAAAAGCAACGGGGATAGGAAGATCTCCATTACTTTTTTAAAGCTGTCTCGCTATGTTAAACTCGTTTAACATAGCGAGACAGTGTGTAAAAAGCAACGGAGATCTTGCATTCTCTGTTGCTGTAAAAAAAGAGTTATACTAATGGAAAAAGTCCGGGCGACCGGACCTTTTTCCATTACTATAACTCTGATTTACAACGTGCACGCTGACCAATCAGTGTGCACGTTTTGGAATATTAATGGGGGGGGTTGTTGTATAATGAGCTATAAACAATGAGGAATCATTTTGTCACAAAATTATTGTGTTCATTTGTTTTTTATTTACTAGCATTTGTTTACTGAGATGCTCTGATTGGGCATAAAATATAGCCCCTTTTCAATGAAGGCCTGGGGAGAAAATCTCCAATACACATTTTTATTTATTTAACATTTGTTGACCGGGAAAGTCCGACTAGGTCCCACAGATCCTGTCTTCAGCGGAGGCCCGAGGAGAAATGCTGCAGAAGCATGTCTTTAGAATGTGGGAGGAAACCGGAGTACCCGGAGGAAACCCACGTGAACGCAGGGAGAACATGCAAACTCCATACAGAAGGCACCCCAGCCGAGAATCAAACCAGAGAACCTGTTGCTGTGAGGTGACAGCGTTAACCGCTGCACCACTGCGCTGCCCAATAAGTCCACATATAACATTCATTAACTGAAAACTTAATTACAAATTTTGCAATAGAATTCATGAAGTGCAAAAGATGCAACATTGCATGCTTATTTCCATTAAAATATCATGGGATACATCAATTACACAGAAATTTGATAAAATAATTTGCAGGTTAACATTACACAATAGTCACAATGGTGAGATTAGATGCCTAATAGTTTGGCATATTCATGCAGGGAGCAGATGAGACAATTTAGTCAGATGGTAAAAGAGGCATTGAAGAAGGAGGTACATATTATACAACATTAATGACAGAGGAAGGCTAGAGGAATGTAGAAGATCAGCAGAGAGAGAGAGAAGCAGAGCTAAAAGGACTGTGTTTAATGTTAGATGAGATGAGTAGAATATAGCTCATCTGGGAGTAGTGCAAGAGCAGAACTATAAGTTCCATTTTAAATGAATTAATTTATTTCTTTTAGGACCAAAGGTAGGCAGTTCCATTGTCTGGTGACATGTAAGGAATATAATGTGTCACCTGCTGAATTATTTGATTTAGTTATTTAGAGGAGTAATTTATCGGTAGAGCATTGTGATCGTCTTGATTGATACTGCTGGACTATAGTGTTTAGGAATAGGCATCAGTCAGGCCTACAGAGACGTTTGTGAGTGGTCAGTAGGGGTAAATAGGATAGTTACTGAGGTAGTACTTGCCAAGAGAGTTTCTTTGTTGACAGATGATGGTGTTTTTTTTTTGTTTTTGCATTATAGATAAGGAAAGGTTTTCTTAATTTCTTCTCTTATGCAGAAATCAGACTTCAGGTTTTCATTGATAGTTGCACCTAAAAGTTTTGTGTGAGAGACAGGCTTTATCCTGGTAAGAGTTAAGGATGTTAATATAAAGTGAGATTTCTGTTCACAGTCTACCTGCTGTTATACTTATCACCCACTTTATTCTGTTGTTCCTACTTACAGTCTTCTCTTTTTTGGCCCTTTTTAGCAATGTACTCGTGCATGAATGGGTATGCCTTCTTTGAAGGTTGGGTGTCAGGGTGGCAACTCAGCACCATAAAAAATCCACTGCCAATCATTAGCGGACCAGAGTTCCGCTGTTGTGACCCCTAATGGGAAAAACCGAAAAACTCTCCTGCTAACATTGTTTCTCAGCACTGACCTCTGCAACATTTACCAAGGACCTCAAGTCATGCTTGCAGCAAAAATGTGAATGTAAATTTCACAATTTTTTTATAGTTTTTATTTTAATGTTTCTGTGTCTGAACCACGTTCTGGAGTAACCTGTATGTGGATGCATCCCTTTCACTTAGTAAAGTCACTATGTCCTTCTGCAGAGGAAGAGTATTCTCCATAAAAGTTGCTCATTGTTTTTCTATATTATGCAGGTCAGAACTTCATGATCAGTTTAACATTGTTTGAGTTTTCACAAATGAGAAATTAAAAATTTCATCACTACTTTTTCTTCTCTGTATGTTATATACTTTGAATAAACTCATATGAAACCCAAGAGCATAGCCTGAAGGTATTTTATTACCAAGTTCAGAGTGAGCACAATGCACATGTGAAGTCACCTCACACGAAGTGCATAAGATTAAGGAGCACGCGTTTTATAGAGCTTATGTACACAGCTCACTGTAGGATGCAACAATTTTCTAAAGTCAGTTCCAATTAATTTCTTTGTCCTTGGCCTAGAATTACATCATCAAGCTGCTCTGCTGGTGTTATGCAGAGAACTTTATGATGCTTATGTTGGCCCACTAAAGCAAAACTTCGTTGCACTTTCATAATCTGACTGAATGGCTATTAGCACTGTTGTATACAAATGCTGTGAGCTTAAATGGTTTGCTATAATATTAAAAGGAACAGCTGTTTGATTTGCATTCCATTTAAAATTACTGAGATCTACTTATTGTTTCAAATTTACTGCTCAGGTTTATACTGTATTTTTATTATTATTAATATCTAATGTACTGTGCATTGATGAAGTGCTTCTCCCTCAGTTTCTGGTGTAAAGGGGATATGCCAGTCGGACTAATGAAATACTCATCTGTAATAAATAAATAAACAAACAAATAAATATATCTATTACCATTCCATTTTTTATCATGACCTCGTTAACATATTATACAAACCCTGGGTTTAGTAGTTCTTTTTGCTTCTCCTGCACAATATGACTTTTGAGTCATTTGCTTGGATCACAAGCGATCATAACTTAGTCACTCGAAAGCTTATGTGCTTGATTGTTTAGTTATTTGTTCTTTTATTCATTGAGACACCTATGTGCGTGACATTCTTGTTAGTATGTGCCTGCTTTACTTATGTATTGAGTGACTGACTGACTGATTTTATTTGTTTACAGGGCAGTGCACTGTTCATCATGGATCAATTTCAGCCAAAGCTTGGGTGAATACTTACAAAAATGATACAGAATAACAAAGGTGAAACAGTTTTTCCAAGGAAAATAAAATAGTACATGATTACAACTTTGATTACAAAAGTTAACATCTGTAATGCACAAAAATTACATTTGAGTATGAAATAAAATCAGTCCATGAAACAATCACTATTGGTGAGAGTGAGAAAAGTGTTTTGCATGGAATGCAAAAGTAAGATTCTGACAGAGTGTGCTAAATCTGAAGGGGCAGGAGTGCAGTAGTTATGTCATGTGGACTGCGTGAGAGCACTTGCATGGTGCTTGTTTCTAGTGATGCAGCTTTATTCCAGGAGGAAGAACAAACAAGGCTTTGCACAGCCCATTAGTGATCACTCTTTCTCCAAGATTCAGAGTGAGAACAACTGTTTGTAGGTGTGTGTGTGTGTGTGGGGGGGGGGTTGCACCCCACACAGGAAGTGCAGGGGGGTGGTTGCCCTCCTGAAAAACAAAACTGTCTATAAATGTTACAATTGCTCATACTGTTAATGCACTTGAATACCTGCTATATAAGTTTCTAAGTACCTAAGCTTATGCATTATAAGGATTTTGTAGCCAAAAATTTCTGTTATGAGCTTAAGTGATTATAGGTTCATAGTTGTTTACTAGGCTAACTACCGCAAGAGCCTTTTTAAGACTAGCCATGCATCCCAAATCTCTGACAAGTTCTGCTGCCCTTGATAAGTGTAAGCATGGGTCTGGGAGATGAACCATTTACAGGTTATATGTGTCCATTAGAGACATAGGTGCCAAACCAGGAATGAATTTCTGGTTTCCCATCTAATTGTCCAAGTTGCACGTGAACTAGGTTAGGGAGGAACTCTGCTTCACATGGATGGGGAACCTGTTCCATAGATAGGGTAGTCTCTGGGATACATACCTATCTCTCCAGCAGGTCCTATTTATATCACTGGCAAGGTTTAAGTCTTTAGAATGGGTAATTCTGGTGCTGCTTCTTTTATGGATATCCAGGAGATCTATCAGAGTGGGGTCTGACAATGTCCTGTATGCCAGGCATAGACTTCCCCTCAAAAGCCTGTATGAGACAGAATACAGGGATATGGCCTTGAGCCGGTCTGCATAGGACATATTGCTTACGCCCTGTATTCTTTTAGTAAGGAACCTCTGTGGACATTCCAATTGTTGGATATACCTGGTTAGGTACATACCAAAGGGGGCATTGTACTCATTGATGGGTCTGATGAATGCTGAATACAGTAGAAAAATGGCTTCTTTGGACTCAGATGCCATACCTTTGTTTATAAATTGCGCAACATAGAATGATTTCCTCACCACTGTAGACACGTGATGATCAAAGGCTAGATTACTATCTATGTAAGTCTCTGACTACTGGGTCAACTCTAAGGGATGTGTTGTCAATATGATAGTTACCAGGGATGGATGACTTCCCAAAGAATACTATTATGCATTTCTTGGCATTTAGTTTTAGTTCATGGCTCTGACACCAATTGTTTGTCTGTGTCAGCCCCTACTGTAGAACATTTGTGTCAGTGTGAGATTCAATGACAGCTCCTAATTTGCAATCATCTGCAAACTTAATCAGCCAGAGACCACTGACATTGGCCTTAACATCTGAGAAGTAAATGCCAAAAAGGAGCGGTCCAAGAACTGATCACTTTGGGACTGCACTTGTGACTGGCTTCTTTGTAGAGGTGGATTCCCCAATTTTAACTTCTTGGGTCCTGTCTGTGAGCCAGTTGGCTATCCATCAGGTGACATCTGGATTTGTTGGTCTATATTGGACGCACGAAAGCTGAAATGGTTGAACGCTAGAACACTGACACATAAACGCCGATCTACGAAAAGAGCAAAGGACAGAAACGCCGAAAATCACAATGCCAAACAGATTCCCAGAAGCAACAATGCCATACAGGTAAGTAAAACCAAAGTAAACAAACAGAATGTAAAACAGTTTTATAAACGTTTTTGCAGGGGTCCAAGCCCCCCTGCACCCCCCACACCCCCCTATTTATATATACCAACTCCGAGACCGCTCTACAGTGGGGAAAAGGATATAGTTCCTCATCCCCACAATCACCCTGCTGTCCATGGAAATCCATTCGGCGTTGTGTCTTTCAGTGTTTCCATCCTTCACTCTTTTCGTAGATCAGCGTTTATGTGTCAATGTTGTAGCATTCGCCCATTTCATCTTTTATCGTTCTGATATAGACCCGGGTTTGTACCTAAACTCTTGGGTTTGTCAACAATGCCCGAGTGGGGTATTGTGTGAAATGTACGATAAAATAAGTACCGAACTAACACGGCTAGAGGCAATCACTTTATTAAAACAAAGAGAAAGTAATCTGCATTTGACAAATCCAAACTGGGTTGGGTCCAGTGTTTGGAGGTTTACTATATCTCTGTTGATCATCTCCATGATAATGCTTTCCATGGCTTTACATATAAGACTAATGAGACTTATGGGTCTGTAGTTTCCAGGGTGTATAGATGGCCCACCTTTGTGCAGAGGGGATGACTGTTGCCTTTCTCCATTCATGAGGCACGAAGCCTATTTGGAGGCTACGGTTAAATAGTAATTCCAGAGACCCTGATAGATCATGTTTCATGGTATTTAAAAGGCATCCTGGCATATTGTCTGGGCTTACTGATGCAGTGTCCTTGGTCTTAGAGAGAGTATTAAGGACCTATTCCCTAGTGATAGTAGAGGGAGTTATATTTGATGATATTTCCTGAGGAAAGGTTGAGGGGGAGAGGGGAGTAAAGTTGGAGCTGAATTTATCAGCCAGGAGGTTTGCTATATCTTCTGGCTCAGTATAGGTGGCTCCATTTACAATGAGCTCTGCACATAATTGTGTATTGCCTTTAAGGTTGCGGTTGTCCTTGGCCTGGGAGGCCAAACTTACCTCAAATTTGGCTTTGGTAGACTTTATTTGTCCTCTGAGTTGTTTGTTTAGTTTGATGAGAGTGCTTTTATCCTGCTGGGTGCTGCACCTCCTAATTTTTGCCATGATTTTCTTCCTCCTGTTATGCAGATGATTGATTTTCTGATTCCACAAGGGTGGCTTAGTTTTTGAGTTAGTTCTGCACTTCTTCCTAGTGGGTACATCTACCTCTATGCAGCTATTAACATGGTTGTACATGGTTTCTGTGAACAGTTCTATATAGGCAGAAGTGTTCTCAGGGTATATGGGGGCTTGAAATTTTGCTAGGTTCTCACTTAATAGCAGGAGGTTAGCCTTAGAATAGTTCCTGAATATTCCAGGTTTTATTTTTACTTCAAAGGAGACCATTTTGTGGTCTGACCTTACCAGGGAAGGCATTACAGTAGGGGATGTGCAGCAGTCTTCCATATTAGTGAGGACCGGATCCAGTATGATTGCACCCCTAGTTAGTGTATTGACTATCTGGTCCAGGGAGTTTGTGTTTACAAAATCCAGGAATCTCTGTGCATATACATTTGGTGTCATACAGGATTCCCAGTTAATAGTGGGGTAATTAAAGTCACCCATGAATATGGTATTGGGTTGGATGGTTAGTGTTTCTAATAAGTGTAAATACATGGTATGGGTTTTCTGGGTCATAGAGGGGGACCTATAGCTTGCAAGGAAGTGGTATTGGATTTTACCTATGGTGATTTGAACATGGAGCAGCTCAAGTGGATAGTCCTGTTTGACCAGCCTTGAAGTATATTTATTTTTGATGTAAATGGAGATGCCTCCACCTTTAGTCCCTGCCTGTGAAGTAGCTGGCCTAAATGTATGGAAGGCATTATAACCTTGCAGTATTGGTGATCTCTCCATGGCTTTAAACCATGTCTCAGTGACCGCACAAACACTGGCATTCTTTAGAGTAAAGAGAGCTTCTAGGAGATATAAGGACATGTAGGGGAAACATCCAGTCTTTCCTGCCTCCGCTGGACACAGTCCCCCAGCACCTTTTTTCTGCACCTCTCAGCCTATCTCTGATGCTGTAATCATCATTTCTCCTTCATTTTATGGGAGAACTTTGCGCACTGTACCCTCCACCATGCCTCCCCATTTATTACATAACTTTTGACTACTTACATAAATCTTCCTGACAAATCTTTCAGAATCTTTCTTCTCTGTCCTCCATTGCATACTTTATATTTTCTCTTATACGCCCTGCTATCAGTCCTCTCTTTTTCCTGTCCTTTCAGTCTATGGTATACAACATAAAGGTCTTTTAGAAACAATAGTTGGTACAGTAGTACGGTACCCTGTCATCCTGTTCAGTCATCTGGAATTCTCTATGGTAAAATGCTGTCAAAGCTTTTTCACATACAACATCATCCTGCTAAAATATTATAAAACTAAAACAACCTGCCATTATGGAACTACATAATAAACTTCCTCACCTTACTGAAAAATGAACTTCTTTTGTTCTGCTGCACTGTACTGAACAATAGAACTTTGACGCATTTGCCTGGTAAAATGTTAGTTACTATTATGATTTATTTTAGTGAATCACTTATTTCATTAGTTAATTGGGTAAACCCACTATGTCAGTGTTTTTTTTTTTTTAAGGGAATTCCACAGGAAGTCACTGCTGAAACATCCAGCATATCAACAGTAAGCACCATCTCTGTGGGACAGATCGATAAAACCTTGACTGTGACCCAGACAAACCTGGCTGCAGTGGCAGCTTGGGTACTAAAGGAGCCTGCTGGGAAGTACAGGAGTGATGAGTCAATGCAGGCTCACCTTTTTTGGGGGAAGCAATGACAGCTGGACCCATAACAGGACAGATACCTAGTTGAGACTAGCAATGACTATAAGATGCAAAAGGGTTTTCGATGTGTATATTGATGGTGTAATGATGAATGTTGTTAGTGCATATGCTCCACAAGTTGGGTGTGTGATGGATGAGAAAGAAAAATTTTGGAGTGAGTTGGATGAAGTGGTGATGACTGTACCCAAGGGTGAGAGAGTGGTGATTGGAGCAGATTTCAATGGGCATGTTGGTGAAGGGAACAGAGGGGACGAGGAAGTGATGGGTAGGTATGGTGTTAAGCAAAGGAATGCAGAAAGTCAAATGGTAGTGGATTTTGCGAAAAGGATGGACATGGCTGTGATGAATACGTATTTTAACAAGAGGGAGATGCATAGCGTGACATACAAGAGTGGAGGAAGATGCACACAGGTGGATTATATCTTATGTAGAAGGGCCAATCTGAAGGAGATTGGAGACTGTAAAGTGGTGGCAGGGGAAAGTGTAGTTAGGCAGCATAGGATGGTGGTTTGTAGGATGACATTGGTGATCAAGAAGAGGAGGATTTGTGTGAGGGTAGCACCAAGGATCAAATGGTGGAAACTGAAAAAGGGTAATTGTGAGGTGATGTTCAGGGAAGAGTTAAGACAGGCACTGGGTGGCAGTGAAGAGTTACCGAATAGCTGGGTAACTACAGCAGAGCTAGTAAGAGAGATGGCTAGAAGGGTGCTTGGTGTGACATCTGGAAAGAGGAAGGAGGACAAGGAGACCTGATGGTGGAATGAAGAAGTACAGGAGAGTATACAGAGAATGAGGTTGGCAAAGAAGAAGTGGGATTGTCAAAGAGATGAAGAAAGTAGACAAGAGTATAAGGAGATGAGGTGCATGGCAAAGAGAGAGGTGGCGAAGGCTAACGATAAGGCATATGAAGAGTTGTATAAAAGGTTGGACACTAAGGAGGGAGAAAAGGACCTGTAAAGATTGGCTAGACAGAGGGACCGAGCTAGTAAAGATGTGCAGCAGGTAAGGGTGATAAAGGACAATGAGGGAAACGTACTCACAAGCGAGGAGAGTGTGTTGAGCAGATGGAAAGAGTACTTTGAGGGGTTGATGAATGAAGAGAATGAGAGGGAGAGAAGGTTGGATGATGTGCGGATAGTGAATCATGAAGTGCAGTGGATTAGCAAGGAAGAAGTAAGGATAGCTATGAAGAGGATGAAGAACAGAAAGGCTGTTGGTCCAGATGACATACCTGTGGAAGCATGGAGGTGTTTAGGTAAAATGGCAGTGGAGTTTTTAACTAGATTGTTTAATGAAATCTTGGAAGGTGAGAGGATGCCTGAGGAATGGAGAAAAAGTGTTTTGGTACCGATTTTTAAGAATAAGGGTGATGTGCAGAGCTGTAGTAACTACAGAGGGATTAAAGTGATCAGTCACAGCATGATGTTATGGGAAAGAGTAGTGGAAGCTAGGTTAAGAAGGGAGGTGATGATTAATGATCAGCAGTATGGTTTCATGCCAGGAAAGAGCACTACAGATGCGATGTTTGCTCTGAAAGTGTTGATGGAGAAGTACAGAGAAGGTCAGAAGGAGTTGCATTGTGTCTTTGTGGATTTAGAGAAAGCATATGACAGGGTGCCTAGAGATGAGTTGTGGTATTGTATGAGGATGTTGGGAGTGTCAGAGAAGTATGTAAGAGTGGTACAAGATATGTATGAGGGTAGTGTGACAGCGGTGAGGTCTGCGGTGGGAGTGACGGATGCGTTTAAGGTGGAGGTGGGATTACATCAAGGATCAGCTCTGAGCCCTTTCTTATTTGCAATGGTGATGGACAGGTTGACAGATGAGATCAGACAGGAGTCCCCATGGACTATGATGTTTGCAGATGATATTGTGATCTGTAGTGAGAGTAGGGAACAGGTGGAGGAGACCCTGGAGAGGTGGAGATATGCTCTAGAGAGAAGAGGAATGAAGATCAGCAGGACTAAGACAGAATATATGTGTGTGAATGAGAGGAAGGATAGAGGAATGGTGAGGATGCAGGGAGTAGAGGTGGTGAAGGTAAATGAGTTTAAGTACTTGGGATCAACAGTTCAGAGTAATGGTGAGTGTGGAAGAGAGGTGAAGAAGAGAGTACAGGCAGGATGGAGTGGGTGGAGAAGAGTGTCAGGAGTAATTTGTGATAGACGAGTACCAGTAAGAGTGAAAGGGAAGGTCTACAAGAGGGTAGTGAGACCAGCTATGTTAAACGGGTTGGAGACAGTGGCATTGACAAAAAGGCAGGAGTCAGAGCTTGATGTGGCAGAGTTGAAGATGTTAAGATTTGCACTGGGTGTGACGAGGATGGACAGGATTAGGAATAAGTATATTAGAGGGTCAGCCCAGGTTGGAAGGTTTGGAGACAAAGCCAGAGAGGCAAGATTACGTTGGTTTGGACATGTGCTGAGGAGGGATGCAGAGTATATTGGGAAAAAGATGCTAAGGATGAAGCTGCCAGGTAACAGGAAAAGAGGAAGGCCTATGATAAGGTTTATGGATGTGGTGAGAGAGGATATGCAGGTGGTTGGTGTGACAGAGCAAGATGCAGAGGACAGGAAGAAATGGAAACAGTTGATCTGCTGTGGTGACCCCTAACGGGAGCAGCCGAAAGAAGAAGAAGAAGATGTGTATCCACTAAACAGGGTATGCTTCTCAGCTGGGAAACATAACCACATGCAGAATCACACATACAGTTGGATCCAACATAGTGGGATTTCTCATATGTCCAAGGCTAAGATGTGGCAGTTAGGCTAAGCAAGAAAATACACCACCTGCTGCAGACTGAAGAGTCAAAAAGCATTTACATTATTAGGGCTGCTGAGTAGTTCTGCAGTGTGGAGAGATTAAGATCTGTCCTTAAGAATGGATGGTCATGGTCTGGATAAGGATGCTAAATCCTCAGGTCACTGGGAGAAGTATGGTCTTGCTATAGACAAAGGCTGGGAAGTAGATACAGAGGACTTGGGGGCAAACTCCCTTCATAGCTGCTTAATGATGGCCCCACTAATTAGGTCCTATGAGAGCAAGCTCAAGCCGTATGGGAAGCAGGCTTGATAGTTTGTAGAAAAAAGGGAGAAAATAATAAAGTCACAAAGAATTCTCTACTAGATATACTACTAATGAGGACATTCAGTATTCACTTAAGTATTTATTTATTTTTGTTTATTGACTGGAGCAGTTCAATATCTCAAAAAGACCAATTTTAGCCAATTGTGGGTGCTCAAGAATAGCAGAGTTTACAGAAAATTAAAAATTAAACAGTTCCCAAAAGTGGGTTTACATTTTGAACAGGAGTATAACCAAATATAGTAAATGGCTATATGCATGTAATAATACAAGTTATGGAGAGTATGTGAAAGAGCAAGATCTTATAAATAGAATTAGACTAATTTAAAGAATCAGACAGGAAAGATTCAATTATAAAGAAAGATAACTTATATCCCTTTGGGTTGTATCAAACAGGGGTCAAAAGATTTGCCTTTCAGAATTGCTTTCAATCTTAAGTGAAACTCATTAACGGTTTTAGTATTTTGACTTCAGGAAGTAGTTTCAGGGGGCAATTTATCCCAAAGTTTTGGAAAAAAATAGAAAAAGTTCAGTCAATAGAAGCTAAATTACAAATGTGCGCACACAAATACAGAAAAAATATTCTGCTTTAGAGTCTGTCAGAATCATAGAAATAAAAAGAAAATATTAGTTCCCATTTAGGATTTGAACCCAAGACCTCCAGATTTCCATGTTGGCATCACTGCTACTGGACTAGGGAATTTTGAGGTCTGTAGAGAAGCAGTGAGACATAGTTATTTGGGATTAAAAATTATATGGTGCAATTCTAGAATGAAGTTAAGAGGCTAGTTGAGGAGAAACATTTAGTTTGATGATTTTTGTGCATAAGAGTATGGAAAAGATGTACATTTCCTTAATGTGTATCTAATTAACATCAGAAAGTGTTATACAGTGATGTTCATACTTGAGTGATGGAAGAATTAATCTATATATTTACCAAAAACTTGTAGTTCGTAAAAAACAACAACAGAAAATTGTAGTTCTTTATAGGTTCATAGGTTGGTGCTAGGCTATCGGCCCTAGGGCCTATACAAGCCTAACCATAACAATTCCCTGGCTATTTCTTCCCACACTATTTACTTCCCTGGACCCCTGTCTAGCAGGGCAACTGACATGATCTCTGGGGTGAATTTTCTATCTCCCATCCAGTCATCAAGGTTCCTTTTGAAGAGAGTCAAAGAGGTGCTCTGCTTGACATGTATGGGGAGTCTATTCAAGAGTCTGGGGAGTCTCTGGGTCAGGAACCTATCCCTCCAGCATGTTTTGCTCATTGTGATGACAAAGTTTAGATCCCTGGAGTGTGTGTCTCTGAGGGATTGGGATTTCTTTAAGTGTAGCATGTCCAACAGCTCTGGGTTTGACATGGCCTTGTATGTTAAGAAGAGATCACTTCTGAGTAGACGATATGTGACAGAGTATAGGTGTTTTTTAGACGGTCAGCATAGGGCATCCGCTTTAGGCATGTGATTCTTTTGGTGAGGTATTTCTGCGGCCTTTCCAGTTGTTGCAGATGTCTTGAGAGGTACATACCAAATGGGGCGTTGTATTCTATAATGGGTCTAATGAGGGATGAGTACAGTGAGATAATGACCTCCTTTTTTCTGGATGAAAAGCCCTTAGTGATGAGGTGTGCCATATAGAAGGATTTCCTGACTGTTGTGGCAATGTGATTATTGAAGGTGAGACCACTGTCCACCTGTGTCCCTAAGTCTCTTATCACACTTTCGGTGTTTAATGTACTGCCACCTCTGTGGCAATTCATGGGTACATGTTTTTTTCCCAAAGGGGATGACTATACATTTCTTGCCATTGAGCTTGAGCCCATGGCTCTGGCACCAAACATCTGTTTCTGCAAGGCCCTTTTGTAGAGTATCGACATAATTTAGGGATTCAATAATGGCTCCCAGTTTATCTGCGAACTTTGTTAGCCAGAGTCCCTTAGTGTTGGCCTATACTTCAGAGAAGTAGCTGCCAAACAAGAGGCCCCATGACTGAACCCTGAGGTACTCCACCTGTCACTTGTCTGGAGCTGAATTTGGAGTCAGCTATTTTTACAGTGTGGATTCTGTCAGTAAGCCAGTTGGCAACCCATCGAGTGACGTAGGGATTAATGCCCAGCTTAGTACGTTTATCTATTATTCCAGAGTGGGGGATGGTGTCAAAGGCCTTGGCGAGGTCCAGATAGGCTGTGTGGACTGCCCTACCCTCGTCTGCGGCTCTGGAGACTGATTTGAAGAAGTCAGTCAGGTTCAGGAGACAAGATCGGCCCTTCACAAACCCAAACTGGGTGGGGTCCAGTGTTTTAAGTTTGCCAATGTCTTTGTTTATAAGTTCCATGACAATACATTCCATGGCCTTGAAGATCAGGCTCATCAAACTGATGGGGCTGTAGTTCCCGGGATCCAAAGTGGAGCCCCCCTTGTGGAGTGGGATAACTGTAGCTGTGCGCCACTCAGTGGGCATGAAGCCTGAGGTGAGGCTATGATTAAACATGACACTTAGGTGAGGTGCCAATTCATTTTGTAGTTCATGTAGTACACAGCCCAGGATGTCATCTGGTCCCATGGATGCTGTATTCTTAGCTTGAAGAGTGTGTTTTTTACCTGTGTGGCCGTTATTACCAGAATTTGGCAATTGTCCGGTATTATAGGTTCATAGGCTCATTGATTTATACTAGGCTATCTGCCCTAAGACATTTATAAGCCTAGCCCAATGTTTTGTGGCTTACGCCACCCCTTATGTTAGAAATAATGTGCCCATTAGTTTGTTGTGCCTCTGTCCAGCAGTGACACAGAGATGATTCCCGGGGTAAACCTACGATCTCCCATCCACCGGTCAAGATTTCTCTTGAACAGAGCCAGCGAGGTGCTCTGCCTCACATGGACCGGGATTTTATTCCACAGCATGGGGAGTCTCTGGGTGATAAATCTATCCCTCCAGCACATCCTATTTATATCCGTGCTAAGGTTTAAGTCACTTGCTCTAGTGGTTCTGGTGGATTTGGATTTTTTGAGGTGGAGCATGTCCATTAATTCCAGGTTGGTCATGGCCTTGTATGTCAGGCACAGGTCACCTCTGAACAGACGGTATGCAACTGAATAGAGTTGGAGTTTCTTCAGTCTGGCAGTATATGACAGGTTTTGGAGTCCCTTTATCCTTTTGGTGAGGAACTTTTGGGGTCTCTCCAATTGCTGCCGGTGTCGGGTGAGATACATCCCGAATGGGGCATTGTACTCGATCATTGGTCTGATAAGTGAAGAGTACAGGGGAACAATGACCTCACTTGATCTGGATGTGAATCCCTTCATGATCAGATGGGCAATGTAGAAGGTCTTTCAAACCACTTTAGCAACGTGAGTGTCAAACGAGAGGCCACTGTCAACCTGGGTAGCCAGGTCCCTGATAACCTCTTCTGTGCTTAGTGGGTTGCCACCTATATGGTAGCTTGGGGTTACCTTGATTTTCCCGAAGGGTATGACTATACACCTTTTTGCGTTTAACTTCAGGCCATGGCTCTGGCACCAGCTATCAGTTTCCGTGAGACCCCTCTGAAGGATGTCTGTGTCCGATGTACTATCCACTATGGCACCCAGTTTGCAGTCATCCACAAACGTTGTCAGCCATATTCCTCCTATGTTTGCCTGTACTTCTGAGAAGTAGATGCCGAACAATAGGGGGCCAAGGACTGAGCCCTGTGGGACACCACTTGTAACCGGCTTGGAGTCTGACATGGCTCCAGCAACTCTAACCCTGTGGGTTCTGCCCTTTAGCCAGTTTGCAACCCATCTTGTGACATATGGGTTTACATTTAAGCTGGTAAGTTTCTCTATGATACCCGAGTGGGGTATTGTGTCGAAAGCTTCTGCAAGGTCAAGGTAGGCTGTATGGACAGCCTTTCCCTCATCAATGGCCTTGGTAACTGTTTTGAAGAAGTCGACCAGGTTCAAAAGGCAAGATCTGCCCTTGACAAAGCCAAACTGGGTTGGGTCCAAGGTCTGCAAGTCCCCTATGTCCTTGTTTATGAGTTCCATTATGATCCTCTCCATAGCTTTGCAGACCAGGCTTGTTAAGCTTATGGGGCGTAATTACCAGGGTCCGTAGAGGCACCACCTTTGTGGAGTGGGACCACAGTTGCCGTACGCCACTCCTTGGGCACATATCCTGTGGTAAGGCTAAGATTAAACAGCTGCCTTATGTGCGGGTTTAGTTCTTCATTGAGTTCATGTAGCACACAGCCGGGGACACCATCCGGTCCCATTGATGCTGTGTTTTTAGCTTTAGAGAGAGCAGCTTTCACCTGTGCATTTGAGATGTCTGGGAGGCTACACTCTGTTGAGATAGTTATCTCTCCTTTTGGGGGGGAGAGGGGGTGAAGTTTGCGCTGAACCTGTCTGCCAGTATGTTGGCAATGTCTGTGGGCTCAGTGATTTTTGTATCATTTTGGACTAATTCTGAGCATATCTGGGAGTTTCCACCCAGGTTTCTGACATAGCTGAAGAAGGCCTTATGATTGTCTTTTGAATCTATGGCAATTTTTTTCTCAAAGTTGGCCTTTGATGATTTTATGAGGGATCACAGTTTCTTGCTAGTACTGATCAAAGATGCCTTCCCTTTTTGGTATTTTGCTCTATCATGTAATAGCTTTCTCCTCTTATTGTAAAGTTTGTTTATGGCTGGGGTCCACCAGACTGGACGTTTGCCCTTGGTGGAAAGAGTCTTGGTTTTATTTGGGATTGCCTGATCCATGCAGTCCTGAAGGTGTTCATAGAAGGCATTTGTAAGGGCTTCTGCAGCTTGGGTTGTGGTTTCCATTGGCTCGGGGGCCTTGAAGGATACCACACCTGTCTTGAGTAGTGTGAAGTTTGCTTTACAGAAGTTCTTCACTGTGGTCTTTTTTGTTTGGGGTGGGGGCGGGATGTGGATTTCTAGTGAGATTAGTTTATGATCTGATCTCACCAAAGAGGGATATACTTCTGGTGTGGAGCATTTTGTCCCCATGTTTGTGATGATGAGATCTAGTACATTTTCTCCTCTTGTGGGGACAGTGACTAGTTGTTCCATGGCATTTGAATTTATGAACTCCAGGAACCTTTGGGCTAGAAAGTTGGGGCTTGAGTAATGTTCCCAGTCTATATTCGGGTAGTTGAAGTCACCCAATATGATGGTGTTTGGTGATACATTTATACCCTCCAGTGTCTTCAGGAAGGCTGTGTGGGTTTCCTGAGTTTGAGAGGGTGGCCTGTAGCATGCTACAAATTGTAGAGCAGTTTTGCCTATGGTTAATTGCACCTGGATGGTTTCCGATGCTTCGTGCGTAGCCACCAACCTGGAGGTGTGGGTATCCTTGATGAATATGGATACACCCCCTCCTTTTGTGGTATGGTCCGGGTTTTGGGGCGGAACGCATGATATGAGGTAAAACCTGATAGTGCCGGGTGCTCTCAGGAGCCTTGAACCAGGTTTCAGTCACAGCACAGACATCGATGTTCTCCATACTGAGAAGGGCCTCGAGTGCGTGCATTTTGAGATTTAGACTTCTGGCATTGAGCAGCATTACCCTTAGTTTCTTCCGTTTTGTTTTCTAGGGTGGTAGGTTTAGAATTTGAGCCTTGCCTAAAAAGGCACTATGGGGTGGCAAGAGCCTTAGCCAATATTCGAAATACCAGAGGTGACAGGTGCAAGCCGTCCCTTGCGAAGCAGCGTGGCTTGTCAAGCATGTCATCCCAAGCAGACAGACACTGGATCCCCTTTGAATGATACCAGAAATTAAGCCAATTGTTAAAGCTGATCATCTTGTCACTATATTGTGGCATCATTCGTGGTGAAGGAAGGATACTGCTCAGGGTCAGGGTCATACCTGCCTGGGCTACATAATCAGAGAGCTCCTCTATGTCTCTTTTCATGTAGTCCAGGGAGGTACGCCTCAGGTCGTTCACACCAGCATGGACAATGACTGTGTCATACTTGTACTTGCCGTGGAGTGACCTGAGTGCTTGTGTTATGTGGCGGATTCTAGCGCCCAATAGGCAGCTTACCGTGACCTTCTCCTTGTTCAGCCTGGTGAGTGGGACGTCAGTGTGTCTGACTATGGAGTCACCTATGACAAGTATGTTTGGTGTTGTATTTGGCCTTAAGGGCAGTGACTGCTTTGCACACTGATTTTGTTTTTTATGTGTTGTTTGTGTGGTGTCTTGAGTTTGCAGTTGCTTGGGTGTCTGCTTTGGAGACCTTTGCTGTTTAGGTAAATTTTTACTCAGAGCCTTCGAGTATGTCTTAGTGTGTTTATGTGTTTGATTCAGTGGTGTGGTTGAGTTATGTGAGACTTGTATTGTGGTGTGTGTAGTTGCCTTCTCCTCCTGCCTGGTCTTGCCAGTCCTGAGTTGAGAGAGCTCAGCCTCCAGTTTGGCTAAATAGCTGCATCTCTCGCAAGTGTTAGTGTTATGTGGGAGGAGGAGAGGGTTGTCCGTGTACATGAGGCAATTGTAACATTGCCTCAGAATTCCCAGATTCACCAACTCTGCAGGAGAGGACGCCAGCATCTGACCCTTCGACATGCTAGAAATAATTATGAGTTGGTATGAGACAGAAAAGTAGAGGGCTTAGCAGGGAAGTGGGCACTCCTGGGGGGTTTTGCAAGTGAGGGGATTTGTATAATATAGGAGTGCTTGACCTGCAAAGAAAATGCTTATAAGACAAGGGATATGCTTTTAAGACAAGTGCTGAGCTTTTTGAGAAGAAAAAGCAATTAGGAACAAGTGCTGCGCTTTTTAGTGAAGATGTAAACTGTTTAGGTTCCTAACAGAGCAGTTCTAAGGGAAAAATTGAAGAACAGACTTTATGGAGCCAGAAAAAGTTTAACCTTGTTAAACCGGCGCTGCCCGATGCTGCTCTAGTGGCAACTCCACGCTAAATCGCGCTAAAGCACGTTAAGGCATGCTTGACAGCAGGGGCTGGAAAGAAGCAGGAATAGACCCAAAACGGACAATAAAACTACAGTTTCAAGTCAGTAACCACTCCTACGGGGTGCAGGGAAGCTGCTCAATGTTATTCACTGCCACTCATCAACAGAGAGACTTTCCTTTAGCCCAAGCAAAAATGGCCTCACAGAAACTTACAAACAGTTCAAGAAACAGCAAGCCTGTAACTGAACTTTTTTAAATCTCAGAAAAGTGGGAAAAAAGCAAGATTTTTTTGTTTTTGCTTTTGTTTTTTCAGAGATAGCAGAGGTTCACAGGTAATATCAAGTTATAATAGTGCAGTAAATGACCCCACACAAGAGTGCTAGATCAAGGACAGAAAATATGCAAGTTTTGAGAAAAAAATGATTTAAAATTAAGTGCAAACAGGAAATTCAGTAAATAACTTTTGGTTGTGCTCTAAATACAGCTACTAATGCAGAAATCAAGTTTAACAAGCCAGAAAATGCTCAAACTAGGCAGCTATGCAGAAAAACTTAGCAAATAAACAGAGAAAAAATACTTAAAATCTCAAAAGTGGCTCCCTTCTTCTCTCAGCATTTTCTCCTCTTGGTGGGTGCTTCACCAACAGCCAACAAGCCTGAAAAGACGCCAAAACCATGAGGCAACTAGGTTTTAAGAGAGGAAGATGAAGGAGTTATGGAAATTACCCCTGTTGGCCAATAAAACTACAGTTTCAAGTCAGTAACCACTCCTACGGGGGGCAGGGAAGCTGCTCAATGTTATTCACTGCCACTGATCAACAGAGAGACTTTCCTTTAGCCCAAGCAAAAATGGCCTCACAGAAACTTACAAACAGTTCAGGAAACAGCAAGCCTGTAACTGAACTTTTTTAAATCTCAGAAAAGTGGGAAAAAACAAGATTTTTTTTTTGTTTTTGTTTTTTTTCAGAGATAGCAGAGGTTCACAGGTAATATCAAGTTATAACAGTGCAGTAAATGACCCCACACAAGAGTGCTAGGTCAAGGACAGAAAATATGCAAGTTTTGAGAAAAAAACGATTTAAAATTAAGTGCAAACAGGAAATTCAGTAAACAACTTTTGGTTGTGCTCTAAATACAGCTACTAATGCAGAAATCAAGTTTAACAAGCCAGAAAATGCTCAAACTAGGCAGCTATGCAGAAAACTTAGCAAATAAACAGAGAAAAAATACTTAAAATCTCAAAAGTGGCTCCCTTCTTCTCTCAGCGTTTTCTCCTCTTGGTGGGTGCTTCACCAACAGCCAACAAGCCTGAAAAGACACCAAAACCATGAGGCAACTAGGTTTTAAGAGAGGAAGATGAAGGAGTTATGGAAATGACCCCCTGTTGGCCAATAAAACTACAGTTTCAAGTCAGTAACCACTCCTACGGGGGGCAGTGAAGCTGCTCAATGTTATTCACTGCCACTGATCAACAGAGAGACTTTCCTTTAGCCCAAGCAAAAATGGCCTCACAGAAACTTACAAACAGTTCAGGAAACAGCAAGCCTGTAACTGAACTTTTTTAGGGTGAGAGGGGGGTGAAGTTGGCACGGAATTGATCTGCCAGGATATTGGCAATATCCTTGGGATCAAAATATTTAATGCCATTCTGTTGTAGCTCAGAACAGATCTGAGCATTGCCATTTACATTCTTGACATAGTTATAGAATGCCTTTATTTTGTCTTTGGAATCTTTGGCAATCTTATTTTCGTAACTAGCTTTGGAGGATTTTATGAGGGATCTCAGCTTCTTACTGAGGCTGGTAAGGGAGTTTTTTGCATCCTGGGATTTTCCTCTTTTCTGCAACAGTTTCTTCCTTTTGTTGTAAAGTTTGTTTATGGCAGGGGACCACCAGATTGGCTTCCTTTTTTTGGAGGAGAGCATCTTGGTTCTATATGAGATGGCACGATTCATGCATGAGTGGCTGTGCTTGTACAGTGCCTTAGTGTAGGATGTTTATTTGCAGATGAGTAAGATATTTGGGATGTCTTTACTCAGTCTTGGCAAGGAGACTACCTTTACCTACTGACTCACAAGCTTTCGAGATAAAAAAGTGAAAGATTTCATAACAACAGAAGATGGAGTTGAAGATTTTATTATTTTGGTTGGTATTGTGGTTAGACATAGTGGAGCTTAAATTGTTGTCTAGATTATGTTAAGATTGTCTTTGTGATTGATTTTGTTGGAGATGAAGAGAGGAGAGCTAGAACTAGGGTATAATTTAGGACTAGGACCAATAATCATTACATTTTCAAGTTTAAGAACATTTCTTTGAAAATCAGCTAGTTAGTGATATTTTCGGGATAATCTACTAGTCAATTTCTTATGGAACTGATGGGTTTATAAAACCTGAAGATGGCTACATCATTAGTGCAGAGAAGTGAGTTGGATAAATGTAGGTCAAAGGGTAGGGAATTAATGAATACAGAAAAGAAAGGTGGACTAAGTACTGACCCCCCCCACAATACTCCATATAGAATGTTTACCTTGGATGAGAGACTACATCTTTTAATCACAAAGGACCAGTTTAAAAGATAACCATTAAACCATTTGATTGGAGATAGGCCAAAAGAGATGGAGTGAAGTCAGCTGATTAATAGACCTCATCAAACACTTTAGTATGATCAACAAAAACGCATAACTTAGTAGTCCAGAATCCACTGATGTGAGAGTAGAGTTTGTGTTGGGATCACTTCAAGTGAACATCTGTCTGTGGTAAACCTTGTTGACTTCTTAAGAGGATGTTGCATTTCAGAGGGTAGTCAAGGGTTTGACTATAGATGTTTTTAAAACACTTAGCAAGGGAAGGGAAATGAGTGATAGGTAAAAATGATTAGCTGGTATAAATGATGTTATTGTTGCAGTGGTATTAAAACTGTATTTTTCTACTGACAAGGGAATCTGCACTGTGTAAAGGACAGATTAAAAAGAAAATCAACTTGGTTAAAGATAACATCCTTACAATGTTTAATAAAAAATGGAAAGAATAAATCTGAACCATGGTTGCCATGGTTAGGCAGATACTCAAAATGTGTATCACTTTTAAAGATATGTTTCTGAAGTGAAATGAGGAATGAAGGGGTCAGAGGATGAGGAGGGAGTAGAGATATAAGAAGGGGAGATGGGCGCAAAAGTGGTAAATTTCATTTTTTAAATATTCTACACAGAAAGCAGAGTTAATTAGAAAGTTGTTGGATCTACTAAGGATATTATTTATTTCTAACCAGAACTTTTGGATTAGATTAAATGGAACCTTGTTTTTCATGGTAAAAGTTAATATTTTGCCTCCAGGATGCTTGGTTTTACTCATTTCTGAAATAAATATAAATAAATGGCTTTATAATGAGGTGTTAATTCAGTTTCCATATAGACCAGGTTTTGCCTTTTCCTTTACTGGGTGAAGGATATCATTAAACATCCATGGCACATGAATTATATTCTTTAGGTAAAGAATGGGAGGAAAATATTTGGTTTGCTAGGTATGTAAAACATTACTTACAATAAAGCATAAAGTATCAGGCTCTAAAAGGTAGTACTGGAACCAATAAAGCATAAAGTACCAGGGTCTAAAAGGTAGTACTGGAACCAATCTAATGTTATGATTTCATTATGAAGAGCAAGAATATAATTAGATTTGTTTCTTGTTAGTGTAAATAGAGGTGAAACCTTAATTTTGTATTAGGAGGTTGTAGAGGAAATTGGTTATTGAGGTCTGGAGGCTGAACAGTTAGAATGCATACTTTTGTGAGAACTACATTTGGTAAAGAGTAGTTAGATTACAGTGGGTTGGTTCAGGTAGTCATTTACTAGAAGTAACATGTCAAGGTTTCAAGAAGATGTTGACTGGCATGACCAAAACAAGTTGACAATTATATTGCCTAGAAGGAGGAAGTTAGTTTTGAAGACAACATTTAATAAGATAAGTGCAGAGGACAACTAAAATAAGATGGGGAGGATGGGGTAAGTAGTATAGTAGAACAATTGAAGTTTTGGTGGAGTGAGTAAGGAGGTCAGTCAGAATGCAGTTATAGGAAAATTCATCTGTTTCAAAAGATGAATCTATAATCTAGAATGTCAGGTGTGATTTGAGTGATAGGAGGCAGCCTCCCATAATATGGTTATTTAGCCTGTTTTTACAGATGAAAAGTTATGGAAGTTTTTTTTTTCTTATCCAGGATTCACAGACATCTATAACATCTAGGTTACTTGTTAAGAAAATGTATAACTGCAATGTGCAAGCTTAGATGCATTTAGGGTTAAAAAGAAATTAATACGTTTATTCTGCTTGTTCTGTGTGAAATATGTGCAGCTGCAGAAAACCTTGATAAGAGAACAATTGACGCTTGAAAGTCTACCATGGTCAGCAGAATGTGTATTGAGGCCAGGGTTGTATCTTGACCCTGGGCAAATGTATCATATCAAGAACTGAACAGCTGAAGAAATGTAAGAAACAAAGGAGGGCTGAAATTAGCCCAAGGCCAGGTTGTTTTTCTCAAACATGTTTTGCAAGACAGCAATTTTCTGTCCATGTCAGCAGTAAATCTAACAATGTCTTCTTTCTGACCATGTCAGCAATTAAGCTAACAATATTTTCTTGTGTACATGCAGAGAACTGTATAAGAATAGCATGCTGAACTATGGAAAATCAGACAAACCTTGTACCTACATGCTTTGTCTCCTTGCTGCAAGTAATAAAGAGTGCCTTACTTGAACCTTACGGGCATTGATCTTTGTGTTTTCCTTTACAGATTGGTCCTTCAAGCCAGATTCCCTCACTTCACCTCGGATCAGATGGTCAGGTGGCTGAAACCGTACGGGGAAGAAACCAAATAAGTTCTTCTTATGTGAAAAGTCCTTTGACTGAATTGTCGATAAAAAAGAGGCCACCCACTTTCTGATCTGCGACTGAAGGACGGGTTTTCCGTGAATCAGTGATCAATCATGTGGGCTCAGGTAAGGTGAATCTACTTTTTCTGTTTCAAGATCAGGGACTGGATGTGTATTGTTTCTGTCAGATTGTGTTTTCTTACAGTCAGGGATAGAAAAGGTACAATCTTGTCACAGATCAGGTGAAACAGATCAGTAGGCTTTAGACAGTCATTCTAAAGAGACTTTAACAAAATCCGTGGTACCACTTAAAAATCTGAAGGCATCAGGTAATATTTTTCTGAACAGTCTATGTAGCAAACAAAATAGGGAAAAAATGGGTAATAATTGTACAAAGACACCCGGAAATCCACCGTTAACGGAATATGCAAAATATATGCAGTCACAGCATGCAGACAATATTAAATACTTTTCAAAATGGGTTATTAAGTATGAATGTGACGGAAAATTAGAAAAATCCTCACTTATCAAACTTATCAAACAACTTAAAACTGATTCTAAGGGCCAAGTTAAAAAACAACGACAGTTAGGAATTCCCCAGGCACACAGGTGGCTGGAGGAAGCAAACCGCAGAGACCAAAAGAACAAAAACTCAAAAACAATTTTTAGATAATGAAGACAATAACTTGGTAGTGGCATTGGCACTTTTGCCTCCCCCTTCGCTGCCAGAGTACGGAGCAAGTGGACAGACTGACCCACCCCCGTTATATCCTACGCTCACTAAAGAAAGAGACTTTATAAAATTGAAACTAGCTAAAGTTAGAGATCCCATCGAAACTAGGTCCCGAACGAAGGGAAATAATCAAGAAGAAGGCTCCGAATTATGGCAGGTAGTTAAGGATACACAACCTGTAGAAGAAGAAATATGCCCACTTATAGAAGTGCCAAACCCTCAGGCAGGACAGGAAGATCAGACTCCAACTATCTTAGTGTATCGACCCTGGACTCCGGAAGATATCCGGAAAGCTACAGAAGGGATTCCCCATCCAAAACTTAATTTCAGAAAATTTTCAGAAGATTTACAAGGAATGAGGCTAAGTTATAACTTAAATGGGGAAGAGATAGAAAAAGTAGTTCGACAGATTGTAGGACCAGATTGGTACATGATTTGTGGCAACTGGAATCCTCGTGACGCTGCACAAAAACCTCTTCCACACAGCAGCGCAGAATTAGACACTAGAGCGAAGGGACTTACAGACCGCATCTCTGAGAAATGGAAACCTAGGGCAGACTGGACTTGCATTAATCAATGTGTCCAGCAGGAGGATGAATCAGTTGACCAATATTTTGCTATACTGTTAGAATGTTTTAACAACCACTGTGGAATGCAGGTTCCTGAAGATCAAAAACAAGATTCCCCATATGAACAGCAGCTGAAGAATGCATTTTTAAAAGGTAGTAGTACACCTATAAGCAGTTTCATTACAAAACACATGGTTGACCATCAAATTAGTAGATTACATTCACTACTCAAATATGCTAGACATGCTGAAAGGCATTTTAATAGCAAAAAGAAGAAGAAGGCTCAGATATTTTCCGTAGAAGACGGAGCAGAAGTTTATGTAGTGCACCCCGGGAAAAAGAGCAGGAAAAATACACAGGGAGGTAAGCAGTCTGATCAGCGATCAGAAGACTTTGAAGGACGCAAGAGAAGGGGAGAATGTTTTAAATGTGGTAAAAAGGTACATTTGGCAAGGGATTGCAGGAAAAATAAGAAAGCAACAACGGAAGATAAAGAAGGTGAGGACTGACTATATGATAGTCAGGAATCACAATAAGAGACCAGTAGAGAAAGGACAAATGAGGATGTGAAAAGGGTAATAGAGGAAGTACAGGAAATCAATGACAGTGCAGAAGAAGATGAAGTACTAGATTTAGCTTTATTGAGCCTGGAGCTCTATTTAGCAGATACAAAACTGGAAGTTACACTTTTAGTGGAAGGCAGTGAAGTTAAATTTTTGTGTGATTCGGGGGCATCACGGACCCTGATACACCCCTCCAAATTACCAGACAATTCAGAGTCATCTGATTACATATTGGTCAAAGCAGCGAATGGGCAGCTATACTGGGAGCCCCTCTCCTGCAATATCACCATAACAGATCCTGTTTCAGGATTAGCACAAATAAGTAAGATTGTAGTTTCTGCAAAATACTCAGTAAATCTCTTGGGCAGGGATCTTATGCAGTTGTTTGGCATGGTGGTGGTTCCAACTATGCAGGGCATGGAAGCGCAGCGACGAACTGACACCTTTATGGTTCAATCGGGGAGTGAAATGTTTTATTGGTACCATCAGGACCTGTTTACGAGTGGTCCAGGGACTGTGACCAAAGAACTGATGAACGTAGCCATCAGTAAGTTTGCCTCCCTGGACATTGATAAACAGCACCTGCTGCATTGCACCCTGTATTTTTGTAACACACCAGGGCCTGATAATGAGTATGAAAAAAAATTATTTAAGCATCATACAAACAGATTGGTACTAAGAAACTTATACTGGGACACAGAAGGGAATAGTGTAGCCAGCTGTTCGCTGCCCCAGGAGTTTTTGACACTTTATAAATCCAATCGACTACCACATGTAAGCTTAACCAGGAATAAAAACATACAGTGGGCAGACCTAGGGGAGAGAGTTACAAGATGGGAAAAACAAACAGAAATGGAGTTGTCAGGACAGGGAATACAAGTGCAGAAATTGAACTGGGTGACTCAAGCTAACCCAGTTGTACATCTGCAGTCTCGCGGAGACAGCTGATGGATACTCCTACTGACGGAAGAAGAAAATGCCTTACGAGACATACCAGAGACCCTCTGGTCAGCAGGAAAATCAGATGTAGGACTTATCTGTACTGCAGGTCCAGTTAGTATTACACCAAAGTCAGCATTTAGACCACAAAAAAGACAGTATCCCTTAAGAAAGGATGCAGAGACAGGAATAAAACCTATTATAGCAGCATTACTTAAGGGAGGGGTGCTAGTAGAATCCCCTAATTCTCCGTGTAATACACCTTTATTTCCAGTCAAAAAGACAATGGAGAATGGCGTATGGTTCAGGATTTGCAAGCTGTAAATGACGCAGTAATACCAAGGGCACCTATGGTGCCGGATCCACACACCTTGTTGAACGACTTAAAACCTCAACAAGAATATTTCTCTGTGGTAGACATTAGTAATGCATTCTTTTCAATACCAATACACCCAGGCAGCCAGTACTGGTTTGCATTCACGTTTCAAGGAAAAAGATACACATATACAAGATTACCACAGGGATATTGTGAGAGCCCTACTATATTTTCACAAGAAATGTCAAGTAACCTGGCAGGATTTAACCCACCAAGGGGTAGTCAGGTCTTACTTTATGTTGATGACATTCTATTAGCAGCCCCCACCCTGCAAGATTGCAGGGAAGACACAGTAGCACTTTTACGATTTTTAGCTGCTGAACGACACAAACTGAATAAGAACAAACTGCAACTTTGGAAAAAAACAGGTAAAGTACTTGGGATACGTAATATCCAAGGGAGGTAGAACTTTAGATGAGGTCAGGAAGGTGGCAATTTTGCAGGCACCAAAGCCCACCACCAAGAAGGAAATTATGTCCTTCTTGGGAATGACTAATTTTTGTCGGAGCTGGATTCCAAACTATGCTTTGGAATCTGTACCTTTAACTGACCTTATTTACAAAACACCTATGGCAGCGCAGGACTTGTTAAAGTGGACAACGGAGGCAGAATCTGCTTTCTGTAAGCTGAAACAGTTAATAGCCTCCTCTCTAGTTCTGGGTTTGCCTAATTACCGTAAGCATTTTTTCCAGACTGTAGATTGCAAGCAGGGTTATATGACATCAGTACTAACAGAACAACATGGGGATAAGCAATGTCCCATAGCTTACTATTCATCACAATTAGACCCAGTGGCATGATCTTTGCCACACTGTGTGCAGGCAGTAGTCACGGCAGCAATGGCAGTGCAGGCTTCGGCTTCAGTAGTCTTATTTCACCCACTCACTCTAAGGGTACCTCATGCAGTCACGATTATTTTATTACAAGAAAAAGTAGCATATCTCTCTCCTGCTAGGCATCTCTCCTGCATGACCATATTGTTGAGCCAACCTCATATGACAATTGAACGATGTACGACCTTAAACCCTTCTACCCTGCTCCCAACTCTTGCAGATGGCACACCACATCGCTGCCTACAAATAATCGAGCAGAAGATATTACCTAGGAAAGACCTCACGGATGTCCCCTTGGATAATGCAGAGGTGACATACTACATGGTTGGCTCGTGCAAAAGGGGCCCTGCAGGACAGAACCTAGTAGGATATGAAGTAGTCTCTGATACTGAAGTTATAGAAGCAAAATCTTTACCGCATCATTTATCTGTGCAGACAGCAGAATTGATTGCTCTGACACGAGCATGTACCTTAGCAAAGGATAAGTGTGTAAACATCTTCACTGATAGTCAATATGCTTTTTCCACTGTACATGTGTTTGCACAACAGTGGAAAAACCGAGGAATGATAACATCTACTGGCAAACCTATAAATCTTGCGCAGCTTATTTTAGATCTCTTAGAATCCATTAAATTGCCTCGAAGGGTAGCTATTTGCAAATGTACAGCTCATACTAAACAACAGGACATAATTTCAAAAGGTAATGCAAGAGCTGATGCAGCTGCAAAACAGGCAGCTACAGAGGTATTCCTTCTAGATAAGGAATTACAACCCTCTGAAACCTTGAATTTAGATATGTTAAAAACAATGCAGACACTCACTACACAAGCAGAAAAACAGCGATGGATAAGACGAGGAGCAATCCTCAAGAAGGGGCTGTACATCTCTAAGGAGGGAAAACCAATACTACCCTCTAACTTGTTCCGCTATGCGGCATTGTTGAGCCATGGGCAGTGCCATGTCTCAACAGGGGGATGGTACAGCTGGTGAACCAGGTGTTCACAACGTATGGATTTACAAACTATTCTAAAAAATTTTTGTTTAATGTGTCAAATCTGTAACAAACACCATGCACAGGGGGCGATAAAGCCTAAGCAAGGGAGTTTTCCCACACCACCATATCCGTTTCACACTATCTGTATGGATTTCATAGAACTAAATAAATGTGAAAACAAGAAGTACTGCCTTGTCATTATAGATATGTTCTCCAGGTGGGTGGAAGCTTTTCCAACTAAAATTCCGGATGCAGTTACAGTAGCAAAGGTACTTGCTAAGGACATTATTCCTAGGTTTGGTATTCCGGAAAGAATCTATAGTGACAACGGTACACACTTTGTAAATCAAACCATACAGCAGCTGAGTAAGTTTTTTGGTATTTCTCTTAAAAATCATTGTGCATATCATCCGCACTCTGCAGGGCTGGTTGAAAGACATAATGGCATACTGAAAAGCAAACTAAGGAAATTGATAGCTGAAACAGGAAAAACCTGGCTGTACTGTTTACCTTTGGCATTGTTGAGCATGAGAACTGTCCCTACAGCAAAAGGACTGACTCCTTTTGAAAAGCTGTACGGAAGGGCTTATTACACACCCCAGTGGAAACCACTCATGTCATCAGACCAGGAAGCTGATTTTACACTAGTTGAATATATGAAAAAGTTGTTGAGTTCTAAACATCTGTTGCAGTTTAATTCTGTTTCAGGTCAGAAGCAAGCCGAAACATCGGAAGTGACAGTGATGCCAGGAGACTGGGTGTGGATTAAAATCGTGAAGCGAAAGAACTGGGCATCATCAAAGTGGGAAGGTCCCTACCAGGTGCTTCTTTCAACACCTACTGCAGTCAAGATAGCAGAATGGGCTTCGTGGATACACCTGATGCACTGCAAGTTGATGAGAAACTTCGAATTGGACAAAGACCATACCTCTCCATCAGGACCCTAAGCACAAAAGTCTGGCTACAAAGGGGGGTCAGATCAATAGGAACTGATCCATCTCAAACACAGTGAAGCAATCATTGGTGCTAAAGTCCTGTAGGGCAGAGAGTAAGATCACGTGTCTGAATAAAATGACTGAATCAAGAAAATATCTTTTTGGAAGAACCAGAGAAGACAGAGACAATATGGAACAATCATTTCCACAGAAATATTGCATGACCATCCAACTGATCATCATGGTAACAATAATCCTTTTGTTATGGCCATTTCTCTTCTCTGTTATGCAAGTAGAATTTAGTAAGCGTGAGTGGCACCCGAACTTCAATACTTACCAGGCAATCAAATATGTGTATGCTGAAACCTTCAGTGTTTCGAATTGCTGGATTTGCACAACTTTACCAACAGCATATGGGGGATTACTGCTAACTTCAGTTCCCCTAGGGGCTAATAAGACCTGGGAAAACCTAATTCATGACACATCGAATGTTACATCAGAAGATAAAGTAGCATTACAATTGTCTATTCGTCAAAAGGGAACTGTGTGTTTTCATAAGAATGATACAGTCAGGGTAGGATGGAGCCATTGCAATGTAACAGTTCCTTATAGATGCTACACTAAACCTGATAACACCGGATCTTATTGCAATACAAACTATGATTTGTTTTTTGAATTGATGCATAAAACAATTGAGGAAGTAAAACGTGATTCTGTTCTCTATAAACAACTGTCTATAATTGACAGAAAAATGTTTCACGCAGGACAAGTGTATGTTTAAAGTAAAGCTACCACTAAAGTAGAATATTGTTACTTTATATGCAGAAGAAAAGCATATAAATGGCTACCTGAAAACTGGTCCGGTAGCTGTTTTTTTGGGGTACCTGGTTCCGGCCATACGACACACGGCAGTTTTACCTCAAGGGAAAATTGGGAATGTCCGAGAAATTAAGAAGCTTGCTAATCCAGTGGGACAAATCATTGCACCTTGGAAATACCATCATGACTTAGGCCCTGGAAATAACAAGGGACTATCGCACATGGATCTGGGTGATGATGTCATATCGTGGGCAGGCATATTACCAGCATATGGAGCAACAAAATCAATCTGGGAGCTGAGAAAACAATCTAAACTTCTTGAAATAATGAGTAATGCAACCTTTTCTGCCCTAGAATTGGTAACCGATGACTTGACTGCCATGAGAACAGTGGTACTTCAAAATCGCATGGCTCTTGACTTCACCCTAGCGGTGAAAGGAGGTACGTGTGCTTTAATCCAGGAGGAGTGCTGTTCATACATTCCTGACAACAAACACGAGATAGACAACCATCTTGAAGTAATTCAGCAGGTGTCGGCCATGACCAAACCAGGACCAAACCCATTGACGGACTTTTTTCAGAAATGGTTCGGGGGTTGGGGCAGCATCCTGATGAACATTCTGATTATTCTGATTGCCATCTGTGTAGGAATAGCCTTACTGATGGTGTGTGGATGCTGCTGCATCCCCTGTATAAAAGGACTTGTTAAGAATATAGTAGACGTTTCAGTTTCAGAAACTTTATACCAAGATGCTGAATTCAAGGAATTACTTAAAACTGAAAAAATGCTTTCACAGGCCTAAACCGAATGACTCTCTAACTGCAAATCCTAAGTGGGAAATGGTTATGAGAAGAAGAACTGTTTATGCTTGTTTTGAAAGTAGAATAAAGTATTAAAGGGGGGGGGTGTTAAGAAAATGTATAACTGCAATGTGCAAGCTTAGATGTATTTAGGGTTAAAAATAAATTAATATGTTTATTCTGCTTGTTCTGTGTGAAATATGTGCAGCTGCAGAAAACCTTGATGAGAGAACAATTGACACTTGAAAGTCTACCATGGTCAGCAGAATGTGTATTGAGGCCAGGGTTGTATCTTGACCCTGGGCAAATGTATCATATCAAGAACTGAACAGCTGAAGAAATGTAAGAAACAAAGGAGGGCTGAAATTAGCCCAAGGCCAGGTTGTTTTTCTCAAACATGTTTTGCAAGACAGCAATTTTCTGACCATGTCAGCAGTAAATCTAACAATGTCTTCTTTCTGACCATGTCAACAATTAAACTAACAATATTTTCTTGTGTACATGCAGAGAACTGTATAAGAATAGCATGCTGAACCATGGAAAATCAGACAAACCTTGTACCTACATGCTTTGTCTCCTTGCTGCAAGTAATAAAGGGTGCCTTACTTAAACCTTACGTGCATTGATCTTTGTGTTTTCCTTTACATTGCTGTATAGGCTCTAAGCAAAATGCCCTTTTTAGCACTTGTTCGTCTACCTGGGGAACAAGAGGTAGCTAAAATATTTTGGAGTAGTGATCACTGGTGATGAAGGGGCTAGGCTTCAATAATAAAGTAGCAGCTAAAAATAAGACTACTGTATAGAACAGAGTGTAGCAGATTCTTACAGCTTAGCAACAATATTTTTTGTTTGCAAAAGTACATAATTTATACTTGGGCATAATACCATTTGCTCATTAACTCATCTGCCTGCTAATGTGAAAAACCCAGTTAAAGCAGATTATTTCATTATATCATCTACTGTATTTATATAAGCTGAAAAAAATGCTAACCATTTATGTTTTCTTGCTGAAGTATAATGCAGCCCTTTACTGATATAAAAATATTAACAGCATTGACATGTACAATTGCCCATATTGTATTACACATACGCCTTCCTTTATAGCAGATGATTATAAAATGCACTACCATACTGTTAATTGTACCTCCTTTCTACCGAAAGTACACAATATGTATAATCCCCTTTTCCATGCCCACTAGATGGAGGGGGTTATGGTTGGCAGACTAAAACACCTTTTCTCCTTGAGTAAATCTCAGTCTTATTTCTAAAGAAAGAGACAAATTAGCAGCATAAAAACACTGCTACCTCAAGAAAGGTAAACAGTCACCATACTCTTTCACTTGAATTGATGCATAAAACAATTGAGGAAGTAAAACGTGATTCTGTTCTCTATAAACAACTGTCTATAATTGACAGAAAAATGTATGCTTCAGTTTAAAAATACACCAGCAGGACTAATAATAAATAAAAGAAATGAATATAAATGTATAATATCAGACAGTTTACTACAGAGGATTAGGGTTATAAGTCGATAGTGTGCTTCATCCTGTAGGCCTGGGATAGATTTCCTCAGTCTCCATTTATATACCATGTAATTCTGTGCAAGTCACTTAATCAGACAATGCCTCATTGTTGCCACTGAATTGAGAGATTTGTTTCTAATGGATTTATGTGAGTAACAAATAATAATAATAATGCAGATGGAATTAAATTATCATAAATAATTTGTATTACTCTTGCTTTGAGGGCTATAACATCTTTCTATTACTGCCTGAGAGTCACATGGTCAACAACATGAAGCATAACAATTGTGATTATCAGCCTGATCTTAATGTGCACTCATCGGAAGCATAACCATAGTCAGGTTAATTGTCACCAGAAAGGAGCTTGCTTTGTAACAGAAGCATGAACTACTGATGACCCAGATCAGTCTAGTTTGATTAGATACCCAGGCCCAGGTCCAGGCACTGGAGAAGCCAACAGGGCATAGAGAGAAATGAAGAGAATTTGTCTGCCTGCCTTTCTGTGATGGGATGGTGAGGGTTACATGCACAGGGCTGCAGGATGGTTTTGACTTCTTGGTGAAGACTGGCAGCTGCAAGCCTGCCTACAGTGTGTGTGTGTGTGTGTGTGTGTGTGTGTGTGTGTGTGTGTGTGTGTGTGTGTGTGTGTGTGTGTGTAAAAGGGGACATCACTATGTAGGAGTTGACCACCATTACAGGCTTATGCACACTCAATGGCAGGTACATTCTGAACATGTAAGGAATGTGGCTAAGCTAATCTCAAATTTCGTCAGGCAGGCTTACAGATATGGTGGCCTTTATCTCTCTTTCACTTACCTTCAGATGTGGTGTCAGTTTGTACCTCCAATGAGCCTATGGGTTCCTCTGAAGATGGTATTCTTCCAGTGGGCTCAGCATAGTAATACTGCAGATTGTGTAAGGCGTCATAAAAGATAAGGTCCAGACCAGAGCAACTATAAATTTGAGGTTGGGGCAGGCTGGGATGGAAAATAAATTAACACAATAAAACACAACAGATATAAATGATGGTAATAAATAAACACAAAGTAAAAAAAAATACAATTCACTTATGATAACTAATCAAATAACACAAGGTGCAGATGAATAAAACCGATGCAGGTCAGGCCTAAAATAGTAGCTTTATTAGAAGTATGAGCACTTTCGCAGTATTGAACACACTGCTTCATCAGATAATAAAACAAGTAAAACATGGTGTTTAAATACATCCCTGTACTTAACCAGCTAGCCCATCAAAAATACCTGCAGTTAAAACATTCACACTTAAAGTACTAGTTCCACTGAAATTGCTGTACTATATTCTATACAAAGAGCAAGTAACCTACAGCTAAAACATTAACATTGTCAAGGTGCTGATTCCACAAAAGCCAGTATTAACAAGAACTAATGTTAAAAATACATCAAAACATGCATAATAAAATACATATATAACAATAAATTACATTTTAGTCCCTTTAAAATTCAGTATGAGCCATATATTTTCCAACAGTCTATGTACATACTTATATAACTTACATTTAAAACTATATTTATTAATAAAAAATTGTTTAGCTAATTCCTATAGCCCCAAGCTTTTAAAAAAGGCTGTGTAGGGACGTTTTCATTAAGACCATGTCCTATAATAGCACGCATGCGAATAATCCATCTTGTTTCTGATGATTCAGTCCTGTTCATAAAGTCAACCTCATCTGAGGGTTGCTGCCATTTTCTCTACTACTAAAAACATAAATTTATGTGAGGAGTCATGTTGTGCAATATGCTTAGCTAGGCCACTAATACTGACATTTCAAACAGTAAGCTAAATACACAACATGCCACGTGTTGCAGTTAGCATAAACTTGTCATGTCATGCTGTGTATTTAGCTTACTGTTTGAAATGTCAGTCATTCTATATTGGAAAAACTGACAGAAGACTCAGAGATAGAATTAGTGAACATTTGAGTAACATTAAGAATAGCAACAGTATTAGTGACCTAGCTAAGCATGTTGTACAACATGACAATGACAAAGTCCCTATACAGCCTTTTTTAAAAGCTAGGGGCTATACGAAATAGTTATACATTTTTTTATTAATAAACATAGCTTTAAATGTAGGTTATATAAGTATGTACATAGACTGTTGGAAAATGTATGGTTCATACTGCACCTTGACAATTTTAGTTGCAGTTTAGTTGCTCTGTGTCTAGAATATAGTACAGCAATTTCAGTGGAACTGGTACTTTAAGAGTGTGAATGTTTTAACTGTAAGTATTTTTGACTGGCTAGCAGTTCAAGTACAGGGATGTATTTAAAAACCATGTTTTACTTGTTTTATAATCTGATGAAGCAGTGTGTTTGATACTGCGAAAGTGCTCATATTTCTAATAAAGCTACTGTTTTATGCCACCCTGACCGTCATGGTTTTGTTCATCTGCACCTTGTGTTATATACTGGAGTTTTTGGTTGGTGAACAGTTTGTTTGTGTCCCTGCTACTGTGTTGATAATTAATTAAACAAGCAAGATTTATGTTCATGATTAACATTTCATATATCTCTTCATTGCAACATACAGTGTTAATGTCACCAGCTTCTACAGCAAATGTTAGCATGACATTAGCAGGTGTGCAGTGATGTTATAAATAGCAGTTTTTATTGTTTTATTAGCCATCTGCTTGTCCCTGTTTTCCAGCTATCACATTTCAGTTTCAAAATCAGTTACACACAGTGTGTACTGCTAACTGCAGTCGTAAACAGCATGTACTGTATTGCTTGAATAGGGCTGTGATCTGAGGTGAGAACAGAAGTCTAAAGTTTCAGCCTTGAAGGATAACAACCTTACTCAAACATTTTCTTAATCCTCTTTTCAGTGTGGAGGGATTTTCTTCTGTCAGTCTTATCTCTAAAGAGAAAAACAGTCAGAATGGGACTGAAAAATACTAGAATCTTCTTTAAAAGAAAGACCTCCAGCACTCCCACTTCTGACACCACTATCTACTTGCCAATATTCCTGCTGTTGGTTGGCAGATAACTGCTGATCTTGCTGTGCCTGATGTTGGTTCTGCTGGGACACATGAACACCCTGTCTGATCTCCATCATCTGTGTCCCACAGTACTTATTCTTCTGGAAGGGTGAATTATGAATTCATTGCATAGAAGTCATGGTCCTACTCCAACTATTTTAACATTTGTTCTAGCTCAGGGTTAATAAATAGTGGCCTTGGAAGGAAGCAGCCAGAAAGGGCACCTTTGTGTCCTCAGTAGATGTGGTCTAGCACAACTAAGAGTGTGCCTTGGGGACTATCAGCGGATAATAGTGTCCCACCAATTAGATGATGGTGACTGATAAAGGCTGAAATGCCATAAGGGCCTTGAATACAGACACTGCCTTTAAGAGAAGTGTTGACAGTCACCGGGTGCTAAGTTCAGGAGTAGCTTGCAGTGGTATGGCCAAGTAACAGCAGAGCTACTAGAGTCGAATCAAGGTCTGCCTCAGAGCATAATGAACTTAGATACCTAAACAGATATGCAAAAGTTCCTGATAGGTCACCTGTTCAGGATAAGTGAGACAACATAGTCTGTGCTGAACCACTGATGTCAGTTATGGCCAATATCAAATCACTATTTATAGCTAGTAAATGGTAGGTCAATGCCTGGGAACTAGTGCCAGTCAGGTCCAACATCAGGAACACAATGTTGGGGGAAACCCACTGAAGACTGGTAAAAAGCAGCAATACCCATAAACAAAGTTTGAAAGTCAGCAGGTACTGGTACTGGCATTTTAGTAAGTTTAGAAGAGTGAACTCTTCTAAAAGCTACAGACAATAAATTATAATTAGTAGTTCCCAAATGAACTGGGCAGGGTGTGATGGGAACTCCTAGAGTTCTGCTTATAAGATGAGGAGAAGCAAAAGCTTGAGTAGGAGTCACATAGCTCAGTCAGCAAACTGTAGAGGTAACTGAACCACCAAAGACAAGACAGTAGGTAAAAATGTCCTACAGCACGAAGTGAGGGGGGACCAAACTAACTAAACCTGTCATGATCTCTGAACCTCCAAAACAGTTTGGTGCCCAGACCTGATTAAATTTGCAGAAGGAAGAAGATAACAAATGACCAGTTGCCAGCAATGATAGCCTCAGTAATGACTGAGATAGGCAGCTGACACATTAGTAGGATTCTATGCTTATGCCTTTTTGTATATACAGTGGGGATCTTTCTTTGTACGTTTTTTTGCATATACTTCTAATACTTTTTTGGAGTCATCTGGGTAGATCCACAAGTTGTCAATCTTTGTTCGGAAAAGAATTTTTCTATCAGTGGCTCAAATTTTGTGAAGATGGACCACAAATGGAATTTGTCTTTTACAACTGCCCTTATTAACAGTGTGTTGGAGAAAAAAATAGTGGACTTTTTGTAAAAGTAATATTTAGAAATTGCTAAAGAAAACTCACTGAGTGCTAAGCTCACCAGGTAGTGAGAAAGACATGAAGGGAAGCTGTGTGAACTGCCCATTGTTGCTGACTGATGATGGCATATGAGGTAATTCAAAAAAGACAATGAAAAAAAGAAGTTACTAAGGTGACTAACTGGCTAGCACCTTTATGTTACACAAGAAAAATTCCTGCTCCAACAGCATCACAGAAGAACGATTGGCTGTTAGTTCGATTAATAGCATGTTTTCCACAGTTTTTACTGCTGCAGTATACCATTAGCACAACTGAATAAAATTAAACATATAATACTTACTTCCATATATAACAATAAAAAATGAACACACTGTACAGTAGCAGTAATTAAAATAGGACAGTGCAAATCAACCGGCAAATATGAAAGGACGGCAGGTCAAAGGACATGTGTATGAAATGTACACGTCTCAAAAATGAGGTTCTACTCTACAGCAGAAATCATCTTCACTCAAACCATAGCTACCTCAGTACTTGTTTGTTTTTTTCGGCTTTTCCCGGTTAGGAGTCGCCACAGCGGAACTCTGGTCCGCTAATGATTGGCAGTAGATTTTGATGTGCTG
Organism: Protopterus annectens; assembly: GCF_019279795.1. Classification (NCBI taxonomy): domain Eukaryota; kingdom Metazoa; phylum Chordata; order Ceratodontiformes; family Protopteridae; genus Protopterus; species Protopterus annectens. The sequence goes on along the minus strand of NC_056747.1, from coordinate 667,315,050 downwards.
GCTTGCCAGGCCTAATGCACAACCTTCAATGAAGGAATGCCCATTCACGCATGACGCCACACAGAAGACGCTCTAACTGAGAATCGAACGGGCAATGTCTAACTGTGAGGTGATAACGCTACCACAGCACCACCACCGCAGCTACCTCAGTACTGATTATATTAAATAATATGATGTAGGGGCAAAGCTTTCTATACGAGGGCCACAGTAATTCTGTGAATATAATTATAGCAAATGGCAAAATAAAGAAAAATAAAGCTGATAATGTACAATGCTGAGTTTCATGAAACAAATGACAAAAAGGTGTCTTTGTAGAGGAGAGAGCCCTGTGCACTATCCACAAGAGGGTCTATGCCCCCACATCCCTGCATCTGTAAACAATCTAACTCTGAGTTTGCTAAACCATGGAGGTAAGAGGAAATGTCATTACCCCCCCCCTTCCATTCTGAGATCCAGAATAAGCATAGGTTGTTTATTTTATTAGTTTGTTTTTTCTTTTCTTGACCGGCTTAGTCTCACCAGGCTAGTGACTTCTTTTCAAGGAAGATCTGAGATGGTATACTACCAGGAGAAATTTGGCCAGGGCACTGGGGAACTTCCCTTACTCATTTTGATAGGTGCCATGGAATCTTTTACATCCACCTCACTATCACCAACTGAAGCAGCTGGGACCTCAGTTTAATATCTCATCCAAAGGATGGAGCTGCGTTGTTCTTTCACTTAAATAGGAGTTGATTAAATGTAATTATTTAATCCCAGTTCAACCAGTTTGAAGAAACTCAATGCAATTAAAGCCAGGCATGGGGACTGCAGGGAGCTTTAATCTCCATAAAAACAACAGCTTCAAGCTTTAATGTGAATGCAGTTTAACATAATGACATTTGCACTAATGTCACTTGCAGCATGCATTTATTTTGAATGTCTAGTTGTAAAATAGGTTTAAAGCGCCTTTTAGGTATTATAACACTCAGTTGAAGCTCTTTCTTCATTAATAAAGTATTGAAATTACCTTTGTATCAGCTGAGTTAATTAAGAACACTTTCCCGCAGTTGTGGGATTGTGAAGTTAGTATATGTAAATAAAAATGAGTATGGAAATAAAGCCCCATATGGGTGGTACAGGGCTTTAAGTTTCAATGGTTGGTTAGTGTTGGGTGGTGTGGTATGTTGTGCCAGTCCTTAATTTAATTGTATATGTTTTTTTCAGTTGTTCTGTACGTTCAGAGAGCCAGCTTTTCACTTTACAGGGCATGTGCTTGTTTAAATGTATTGCCCTGACTTTTGACAGCTCAATCTGTGTTATCAACACTGGAATCCTGCAGTAATCTGTGTCACGATACAGGCTATATGGAGTTTATTCATCTAGTTTAAGAATTTCGTCACTAAGGCTTTCCCCTCATGACTCAACTGTGCCAGTCTTGAATATATTCCCACATAGCACAGTAAAAGGCTAAAATACACCACACTTTACATTAGCACTGCTTAAAAGCATAGCTGATTCTGTATTTACGCTGTTGTGCTTTTATGCTTTTTACTATTGTTTTGAATTACTGCTTATTATGACTTTGCAATCTATACTTGTATTCTCTATTTGCAGATGTTTGAGATTACTGCTTTCAGAATATGAAGTACTATTATTTTAAGAAAATGTGTTTCACTTTGCTTGGAGAATCTTAAAACCATCTGATGCAATATCTTATTTAGTGGTGAAGACCATGTGATTTACTGAAAGTTAAATTGCATGGACACTGTTTCTTCATGAGATGCTGAACTCAGCAGCTAGGGTGGGGCTGGAAATTCCAAATAGTGATAACAGCAGCATTCTGAGATCCAAGACTTTATTTGTTGATAACTAAGTCACAAGGCAAGATGCCTAAATACGACAAAGTAAAACTAAATGTGCACAGTGTACTCATAAGATTAAGGTTCCTAACATAACTAGGTCAATAATACACACGAGCAGATTAGCACAGTGTAGCCCTGACAGAAAGTTTACTCTTAACATCTGCAGTGTACCCTTATTCAGAAGCAATTTCACTTTTTCAGGTTCCTGAAACTTATTTTTTACCACCTCCCACTAAAAGGTGTCACAAACCTAGAATGAAGACAAAATGTCCTTCTATTTTATTATACTTTCTAAGAAGAAGTAAACAGCCATTTTACGAGGATCTAAATTGTCTGGAAACTGCTTGCAAGGATGGACGTTAAAATTATTTGTGCGTGAGTGTGTGTGTGTGTGTGTGTGTGTGTGTGAGAGAGTGAGGCGCACACACACACACACACACACACACACACACACACACACACACACACACACACACACACACACGCACAAATGATATAGTATACTTGAGGGCAGTGGAAAAGGGTTCACTGTTGCCATAGCTACTGAAGCTGTCTGGTATGGACTGTGATATAAAGCAGTTTATTCTCATATCTGATTAGCAGAAACACTGTATCTGATTTCTAAATGGAAAGTTTGAGTGTTGCACATGTAAAAGCTGCAGCAACCACTGCATAATGACATCCAAACTGTGCACAGGAACAGTTCAATAAACTGTAAACCTACTAAGCTGCTCAGATGGGTCATAACAACAAATATAGTCTGATAGTACAGGAAAAATGAAGTACTATCAGCAAAAAGTTTAGGGCGCATTATTTATACATCAGTTTCTACTGCAGCAGAAACATTGTTATTGTAATATTTTTTCTGGTACTCAGAGTCTTAAGAATTCAGTAAAGCGTGTGGCATTCATGCACGGGCCACTGACTCTGCCATGTTGTGCAAAGATAGTTGTTACCAATATCATTCCTGTATGCTCTTATACTTGGAAACATCTCATACAGAATCCACTGATATGAATGTTTTACATCTACTCATAAGATCAGTTTGTGCAGCACCCTCCCAGAGGTCTGCATGCTCCAAAAAAAAATCTGTGCACTACTATGACAGCTGTGAACCTTTCCCACTGCTCTCAAATGCATTATTTGATATTTGTAAGGGGGATATGTACCCTCATAACTCCCAGATATCACATTTCTCTTAAATAATATTTCAAAAGAATGAATAACATGTATCTGGGAAAACATAATAGCGAAGCAAACTACTAAAAACTAAATGGAAAGGGGATTTTATTAAAGTATACTGTATTTTTCACACCTTCCTGCTGCTTTTCATCCTCTGATGGGCTATATTATTTATAGTTTTTTTTTTTCTACATAATTTATACCAAAATTGTGTTTTAGATTTACATTTTGGAGTAGTAAGTGCATTAAGTGAGGAAGGTGTAGTTAAGGTAGAGATATAGAAATATTTACAGCAAGGGCAGGCCAAAAAAGGGTGTTTTTATGTTTGTGTGTAATCTCATTCTTTATTGGCTACAAACATAACTCTACAGTGGTTAAACTGGACGATGCCCTGGAATTTATCCATGTGCAAATCACCATAGATAAAGTCCAATACCATATCCTGGCAAGTTATAGGTCACCCTCTATGTCCCTAGAATCCCTTAGTTCATACCTAGACCTACTGGAAACACTCACCACTAAACCAAATACCCTATTCATGGGAGACTTTGACTACCCCTCTATAGACTGGGAAACATTCACTGCCTTATAGTCGCAGGCACAACGATTCCTGGACTTAATCAACACAAATACCATTGACCAGGTAGTGTGCACACCCACCAAGAGGTTCAAACATATGGGACCTGGTACTCATCAATGTAGGAGAGTGCTGCACCCCCCCCCCCAAGTGCCACATTGTCATTGGTGAAGTCAGAGTGCAAAGCCATTTCCTTCAAAATAAAAATCAAATTGGTAAGCCCAGCAAATCCTCTAACAGTTAGGGACTATTACAAAGCCAACTACATGCTATTAAGTGATAGTTTATCAAAATTCAGTGCCCCTCCTAGCCACGAGTTCACAACAACCTATGCGGAATCGTTCAGAGAGACCCTGTACAACCACGTAAATGGCTATATAGAGGCTGCTGTGCCTACTAGAAGTAAGCCCAAAACAAACTCTAAAAACAAACCAGATTGGTGGAATCCTAACCTTAATAGGGTGTATAACAAAAGGAAGAAAAGACATGGCAAAAAATCAGGAAGAGCAGCTTCTATAATGACAGAAGCTCTCTAATTAAACTAAACAGAAACTAAGAGGACTAATTAAGTCCAAGATGGCCAATTATGAGGTCAAGATAGCCTCACAGGCTAAAGACAACCACAAAGCCTTCCACAGCTACGTTTGAAACTTCAAAGGCAGCATACATTAGTGTGCCGAACTGGTGGTCAGTGATGCCACTTTCACTGAGCAGAACAACATAGTGAATTTGGTGGCTGACAAATTCAGCTCAAACTTCACCTTGCACTCCCCTGCCTCCCTTCATGAAATATCTACTAACATAATCCCCTCCAACTATCAACAGGGAGCACGTCCTGGCAGCGCTCAGCAAGGTCAAAAACACAGCCTCAGTGGGCCCAGACAGTATTCCAGGATGCCTCCTAAATAGCTGGAAACATGACCTATCAGGACCACGTGAGTCACTTTTCAACTATAGCCCCAAAACAGGCTTTCTGCCACATGAATGGAGGACTGCAACATTTATTTCACTTCACAAGGGTGGACCATCAACCGACCCCAGAAACTACAGATCTATGAGTCTGATTAGTCTAAAATGCAAAGCCATGAAAAGTGATCATGGAAATGATCAACAAAGAGATAGAGAACCTTCAGACACTGGACCCAACCCAGTTTGGTTTTGTCAAGGAAAGATCATGCCTACTAAACTTGATGGACTTTTTTGAGAATGTCATAAAGGCAATAGTTGAGGGGAAAATGGTGCATTCTGCCATCCTGGACCTGGCTAAAGCATTCAGTACAATACACTACTTGGGTATAGTTGATAAACTCACCAAACTGGGCAGAAACCCCAATATAACATGCTAGATTGCCCTGCTGGCTCACAGACAGGACTTAGGAGCTCAGGATTGGTGACAATATCTCCATTAAGAGGCCTGTGACCAGCATGGTACTTCAGAATTGTGTGCTGGGACTGCTTCTATTTAGCATCTACTTCTTAGAGGTAAAGGCTAATATCAAGGGCCTTTGACTGACCAAGTTTACTGATGAGTGCAAATCTTGAGCTATCACAGAATCCCCCCATGACACAAAGCCTCCTACATGAGGGTCTAACATAGACAAATGACTGGTGCTAAAGTCATGGACTAAGACTCCACACCAAAAAATGGATTATATTGGCTTTTTGGAAAACTTCCATCCAGGCTAGTTACTCCATCAATAGGACACCACTAAGATTTGATCCATTAGCCAGGGATCTAGGAATATATTTAAACAGCAATCTGGCATTTGACCAACATCTGGTCATGGTAGCAAGGCAATCATTCTATGTCATCCATCTTATAAGTAAGGGCATGGCATCCAGGTCTAAGTAAGTCATAGTGCCACTTTTGTGGCCTTATCAGAGCCAACATTGAGTATAATGCCCCCTTTGGCATGTACCTGTGAAAACATATGCAACAGTTGGAATGCCCACAAAGGTTCCTTATCTGCAGAATCCAGGGTATAAACACATTATCTTAAATGGATCACCTTAAAGCCCTATCGCTATACTCTGTCTCCTATGGGATACTGAGAGGCAATCTATGCCTGACATATAAGGGATCCTAGGATCCAGCTCTGATGGACCTTTTGCACATCTACAAAATGAACAGCATCAGAATCACCAGATACAAGGATTTAAATTTTGCTTGTGAAATAAATAAGACTCTGGTGAGACAGAGTTTCTCAGAGTTTGGTGAGCTGGTTTCTCTGAGGATCCCCATACTCTAGAACAGGCTCTCATCCATGTTAAGTAGAATCCATCCCTCATGCTATTTTAATGTAACCTTGACCAGTGGATGGGAAATCAGAAATTCCCCTGGCTCTGGCTCCTATGTCTCTGATAGACAGAGGCAGACATTAATGCCCAAACTAACATAACCCCCCCCAACATAACTTCTAGAAACTTCCTAATAAACATACCGCCTCCTAATAAACACCCATGATACATGGGGACACAATTGGGTTGTATTGCACTGCTAGGCTTATAACGGGGTTCCTATTAAATGATCGAAGATGCATTCTTTCGAATGCGTCTTGATCAAACTTGAAAGCCCGAAAAGGCAAAATAGCGAAACGGCATATAAAGGAATTCTTTCCCTGGGAAAAAAATTGCTTGGCCGCTTCCATTACTTTACAGTTTTTGTCACTGTAGTGCGATCTCAGAGTTGGTATATTTAAGTAGGGGGGTGTGGGGGGGTGATACCCCCCCCCACTTTATGTAATGTTTAAAATTTTTTTGTTTTGTGGAACAGCTATTTTTTTCCCTTGGGAAAAAAAAATCACTGTTCTAAGCATTCGAGATTGAAAGCTTTCACTTACATAGGTTCGCTAAATCATCGTTTGCTTTTTTAAGCGTTCGATGATTTAACATAGACCCTTATAACGGCCCTGGTGATCATTTGCCTATTATATAACTACTAACCTATTCGTCAGACACACACACATACATACATACACACACACACACACACACACACACACACTTGGGACCCAACAGAGATTAAATATATTGTTAAGAGATGAAATATATTGTTATTATTTACATAATAAATATTGAATAATCAGGTATTGTGTTTAGAGAAATAAACACAGACGTACTACAAAAATTTTAAATTAGAAAAGTTATCAAATCAGGAAAGATAATTCACATAAAAGTGCGTTATTATTAATTTGTAAATTTCCAGTCACCAAGATTCCTTTAACCATCCTATTATGTTTAGAGTATTACAGTATTGCTTTGTATTGTTTATAAAATGCTTAACTCTAAATATGTTTAAGAATTATCCAGCATGCTGTAATGCCACTTTTGTTGGTATCCATCCTTTTCAAGAGGGTATGCAACTAACAGCTGTGAATAAAAGGCTCATATAGATTATTTTTTTTTCCCTGTCAGGAAGACAGAATTCATACTTGCACCTATGTAAATGTGGGGGACATCACTTTACTTTGAAAAACAGAAGTGAAAGGGAAATTTTTTTATGGGAAATTAAATAGTGTTGCCATCTGTCCCTCTTTGCCCAAGACAGTCACACTTTTGGGCAGTTGTGTCCTGTGGAAAAAAATGAAAAATGGCAAATCATGTCCTGAGATTATAGGACAAAAATATTTCCAAATTTTCTTTAATAGTTGGGTAACACACTTACTTTGTATATGAAACACATTATTTTAAACAACATTATTAACTCAAATGCTATAACAAGTAGGTTTTATTTTGGCAAAAAAATGAAGTTATGTACTTTTTTGCACTGGCTCTGAGTAAAGTTTGTCTTGCTAAATCCCACTTGTCCACAAAAAAGTCTCTCTTTGGACAAATGGAAAGGTGGCAACCCTAAAATTAACCATACCTCTCAACTGTAAGATTTTCTCAGAATGTCCAGATCTTTGCCTCATATTTTTGGTTTGTCCCTCATAAAATTCGTAGTTTTCTGGCAAATCACTAGGATAATCTGAGTATTTAAGTCAATACATAATTACATACATTTGAGTTTTAGATTTCAAATCCTTCAGGAAATTTAGGTTAACACTAACCCTGTTACTCCAGAAACCTTCTAAGTTTATAAGAGCAATGTTTAAAATCTGTCCCTATTTTTAGGCCTTTGTCTCCCCATTTTGTTGGTGTTTGTCCAGATTGTTTGCACTAAGAGGTTGAGAGGTTTAATTATTAAACCGAAAGTTTTACACCGTGCTTCTGAAAGTATTTTTGTTTTGCACTCAGTATATTGGAATGGAGAGTATTTGGGCGGAAATCACTACTGTCAAAATAGGTTTATAAACAATGTCTGGACAAATCCTGTGCTGCAAGCCGTGTGCATCTCCCGCCCTACTGTCACTGGTTCGAGCAGCTTTCTGTTTAACGACAGTCCGACACAGTGCTGTGGACGTTAAAGTGGACTATGGAAAAGTGGAATATCTTTCAATGGAAGGGGAAGCCCCTGGGTGTAAAATCTCAGTGAATGTTAGGCTTGAAAAATATACGTCTGGACTTTGTTGTCAGAAAACACATTCCAAGAGACATCAAGTGTTACAGTTCTCGACAGAAACAATTATTTTCCTCTGATGCCACTGGTTTTTAAACTCACTGCCAGTATCACAGAGATCTATTCTGCGCACCAAAGTCGAAACACACAACGGGCGATGGAAGAAACTGATATCAGTCTGCGAAAGGACATAACTAATTTATCGGTGGACGACGTGTACCAAATCGCGCAGCTTATCGGTTCTGAGGTAGAACGACTTATTTACCGTCATGGCAAAGAGAGTGTAGAGAACTTGGTGCCCATGGTTGTGCGGGCACTTGAACTACTGGAGGGATTCGCCGCCCGCCGTAGGGTGACACTGGAAGAACAAGAGTTTATCCGTGCCTACCGGAGCTTACGAAGAAAAGAAGGAGCCAGGAGGGATGAAGAGAAGGAACGTTTAAGAGACGACAAGTCGGTCAGTAACGAGGTTTTCCGGCAGTGTGTTTGTAATAGAAGTAAACAGTACTACCAAGTTGAACTAATTTAAACCAAGTCTCGCTTGACAACCGAAAACATCACTAGCAATGATTGGGTTAACAGTTTGATGTATTATGTTGCAGAGAAAGCACTTCTAGCACATCATTTCTGTATTAATGTGCGCATGTAAGGGGGCGCTGTTTAACGTTTTAAGGTTGCTGCCTTTGCACGGCACTTAACAAAAATTTAGATGACACAATCTACCACCATTTTCATTTTATTGTTAAAAAGCTGAAAGGTGTTCAGACTTGCGTATTTGATTTTTTTTCAACGGTCTGCTGACAGTTCACGTTAATGAATAGTTAATATATTTGCATATTCATATTTTAGGTTTAGCCCCACCCCTCAACTGTTTACGGAAGGATGATCTTCCCTTAAGAAACACATTATTAACCATACTGTAAATTAAACTTATTGGTTAAACCTGAAAAACTGCTTAACATTTTTCCTATTTGTTCACTTTACGAGATAGTGTTCCACATTTTGGAGTTGGAAGGTTGACAGCTGTGAAATATCGTTTCTCAGATTATCGGAGGGCACAAATACACACACAGACACTACACATGAAATAATTAAGCTTTGGTTTGATGCATTAGTCTTCTGCTACTGATTTTTAGGCAGCTGCACACGTTACTTGACTGGTTTATAGGTTCATAGGTGTGTAGTAGGCTAATGGCCCTGGAGCCTTTACAGGCCTAGCCCATAGGATTACCCTGGCATCGTGCTACTCGACCTTAGTTCCCAGTGCCTCTGTTGAGTAGAGCCACTGGAATGATCCCCAGGGTGAATTTCTATCTCACATCCACTAATCATGATTTCTTTTGAAGAGGGCCAGTGAGGTTCTCTGTTTGACATGTATGGTGGGAAGTCTATTCCATAGCATGGCCAGTCTCTGGCTTATGAACCTGTCCCTCCAGCTTGTTCTCTTCATTGTGGTAATGAGGTTGAGGTCTCTGGAGCGTGTGGTGCGGAGGGATTGGGATTTCTTTAGATGTAGCATTTCTAACAGAGCTGGGTCAGACATGGCTTTGTAAGTCAAGCAGAGATTGCCTCTAAGTAGGCGATATAAGGCAGAATAGTTGGAGTTTTTTAAATCTGTCCATATAGGACAACTGTTTAAGGCCTAGGATCCTCTTTGTGAGGTACTTTTGTGGCCTCTCCAGTTGTTGCAGATGTCTAGTGAGGTACTTGCCAAATGGGGCATTGTTCTCAATGATTGGCCTACTGAGGGAAGAGTAGTAATATGCAGTTACCCTGATCCCGTATAATATTAAAATGAATGTTTAAACTGAAGTATACAACAAATTCATACTTGCTTGGTCCCCCCCTCCCCCGAAAGAGTTCCAGGCCCCTTGGGAGGCTAACTTCACCATTTGAGTTGAGAACCGTTGCATCAATCCATATGACTAACCAAGTTTGTAAAATACATTGGAAAGTGTTTACAAATTATAAGTGTTTTTATTGCTGTAAAAATGACTGAAATTTATTTCGACAGATTTAATGCATATTTACCCCTGATATCTTTCATTCAGTAAAAGGCAAATACATAGATGAGGTAGAGTAAATATAAATTGTAAAACAATGACAGCAGATGATGTTAAGATGTACTTTATGAAAAAGAGTATGCATTCACAGACCAGTACCTGCTTTTCATTTTGTTTCAATGGAATGTTGGTCCACGCAAAGAAAAATATATAGGTGCTGGGGGGATAGGTGGTGGTAGCTGTTCATGGGAAGTGGATGATTAAAATATAAATGTCTCCTCACATTTGATGGGCTGTAGGAGTTCCTGTGAAATGTTTGAAACACTGTACGTCCAGGTGACATAATCACCTGAAATGTTGATTTAGTTCTGAAGGAATGTGTGCGATAAGGTGGATTGTGGCACTTAAGTACTATTTTGAGCAGAGATGTAACTGATTAAAGATTATTCTTTACAGGATACTCAAGTGGAATCAGACAAGGTGTATATTGGTTAGGAGCGTAGCAAGATTTTCATTTTTTACTCATAGCCTCATATTTTTGCCCCACAGCTTACCTCACATTTAAGAAATGACACGATTCACAAAATGCTAATTCTTGTACAGTTATGAAATGCATGCATCACTTGCAGCAGATGCCCCCTATAACATTAAAAGTAAGTTGTTTCCGACTCCTTGGCCTTTTTTCCAAATAAGTTTGTGTGTGTGTGTGTGTGTGTGTGTGTGTGTGTGTTTCTATACAAATACATATACACACACACACACACACACACACACGCATATATAAGATAGTACTTTAAACAGATTTTTAGTGCCAGTTCAAGTCATGATATTTCTTGAGATGGTTAAGAAAAACATGAAGAGAAGGAACGTTTAAGAGACGACAAGTTGGTCAGTAACGGGGTTTTCTGGCTGTGTGTTTGTAATAGAAGTAAACAGTACTGCCAAGTTGAACTAATTTAAAACCAGGTCTCGCTTGACAACCGAAAACATCACTAGCAGTGATGGGGTTAACAGTTTGATGTATTGTATTGCAGAGAAAGCACTTCCAGCACATCATTTCTGTATTAATGTGCGCATGTAAGGGGGCGCTTTTTAATGTTTTAAGGTTGTTGCCTTTGCACGGCACTTAACAAAAATTTAGATAACACAATCTACCACCATTTTCATTTTATTGTTAAAAAAACTGAAAGGTGTTCAGACTTGCGTATTTGAATTTTTTCAACAGTCTGCCGACAGTTCACGTTAATGAATAGATACTATATTTGCATATTCATATTTTAGCTTTAGCCCCGCCCCACAACTGTTTACGGAAGGATGATCATCTCTTAAGAAACACTTTATTAACCATACTGTAAACTTATTGGTTAAACCTGAAAAACTGCTTCACATTTTTCCTATTTGTTCACTTTACGTGATAGTGTTCCACATTTTGGAGTTGGAAGGTTGACAGCTGTGAAATATTGTTTCTCAGATTATTGGAGTGTGAGGGCACAAATACAGGATCTATATTATATCATCGAACGCTTAAAAAAGCGAACTCTGATTGATCGACCTAATTTAAGCAAAAGCTTACAATCTCGAACTGTCAGATCAGCGATTTTTTTTCCCAGGGAAAAAAATCGCTGATCCAAAACACATACACACAACAGAAGCACACCAAACAAACAGAAATCCACACACATACACCTAAAATCTGATACCTAACCCTACACTAAACTATGCACACACCACTAACTACCCACTTACCTTAACCCAAACCCTAACCCTAAGGTCTGTCACTATCGCACACTCACATCACCCGCTCCCTAACCCTAACTCACTTAAATCCGCCCTAACTGTCCACTCAATCGCACACACACCTAACCCGAGCCCTAACCTTAACTCACCTAAATCACCCTAACACTCACATCCACACAATTGCACACTTACCCGAATCCGACCGGTAACTTTCCACCATAACACTGAAAATACCGAAGCAACAGAAACGGACAACCAAATTCTTTCCCTAGGAAAAAATTTGACTTTCTGCTGCTTCGATATTTTGCAGTTTCGCGAAAATAAGTTCGATCAATCAGCATTCACTTTTTTAAGCGTTCGAGGATATAATCTTCTTCTTCTTCTTTCAGCTTTTCCCTGTTAGGGGTCGCCACAGTGGATCATCATGTCCGCACATTGATTGGCAGTGGAGTTTTACGGTGTCGAGTTGCCAGCCCGGCGCCCAACCTTCCACAGAAGGCACACTCACATGCACACCTAGGGCCAATTTAGAGTGTCCAATCCACCTGCAGCATGTCTTTGGGATGTGGGAGGAAACCGGAGCACCCGGAGGAAACCCACGCAACCACAGGGAGAACATGCAGACTCCGCACAGAAGGCACCCCAGCCGAGAATCGAACCAGAGAACCTCTTGCTGTGAGGTGGCAGTGCTAACCACTGCACCACCGTGGCCACCCCGTTCGAGGATATAATATAGACCCCAAATACACACACAAACACTTGAAATAATTAAGCTTTGGTTTGATGCATTAGTCTTCTGCTACTGATTTTTTGGCAGCTGCACACATTACTGACTGGTTCATAGGTTCATAGGTGTGTACTAGGCTAATGGCCCTGGAGCCTTTACAAGCCTAGCCCATAGGATTACCCTGGCATCGTGCTACTCGACCTTAGTTCCCAGTGCCTCTGTTGAGTAGAGCCACTGGAATGATCCCCAGGGTGAATTTCTATTTCACATCCACTAATCATGATTTCTCTTGAAGAGGGCCAGTGAGGGGCTCTGTTTGACATGTATGGGAAGTCTGTTCCATAGCATGGCCAGTCTCTGGGTTATGAACCTGTCCCTCCAGCTTGTTCTCTTCATTGTGGTAATGAGGTTGAGGTCTCTGGAGCGTGTGGTGAGGAGGGATTGGGATTTCTTTAGATGTAGCATTTCTAACAGAGCTGGGTCAGACATGGCTTTGTAAGTCAAGCAGAGATCACCTCTAAGTAGGCGATATGAGACAGAATAGTTGGAGTTTTTTAAATTTGTCCATATAGGACAAATGTTTAAGGCATAGAATCCTCTTTGTGAGGTACTTTTGTGGCCTCTCCAGTTGTTGCAGGTGTTTAGTGAGGTACTTGCCAAAATGGGGCATTGTTCTCAATGATTGGCCTACTGAGGGAAGAGTAGTAATATGTAGTTACCCTGATCTCGTATAATGTTAAAATGAATGTTTAAACTGAAGTATACAACAAATTCATACTTGCTTGCCCCCCCCCCCCCGAAAGAGTTCCAGGCCCCTGGGGAGGCTAACTTCACCATTTGAGTTGAGAATTGTTGCATCAATACATATGACTAACCAAGTTTGTAAAATGCATTGGAAAGTGTTTACAAATTATAAGTGTTTTTATTGCTGTAAAAATGACTGAAATCTATTTCTACAGATTTAATGCATATTAAACCCCTGATATCTTTCATTCAGTAAAAGGCAAATACATAAGTAAGGTAGAGTAAATATAAATTGTAAAACAATGATAGCAGATGATGTTAAGATGTACTTTACGAAAAAGAGTATGCATTCACAGACCCAACACCTGCTTTTCATTTTGTTTCAATGGAATGTGGGTCCTTGCAAAGAAAAATATATAGGTCCTGGGGTAGGTGATGGTAGCTGTTCATGGGAAGTGGATGATTAAAATATAAATGTCTCCTCACATTTGATGGGCTGTAGGAGTTCCTGTGAAATGTTTGAAACACTGTACGTCCAGGTGATATAATCACCTGAAGTGTTGATTTAGTTCTGAAGGAATGTGTGCGATAAGGTGGATTGTGGCACTTAAAATACTATTTTGAGAAGAGATGTAACTGATTAAAGATTATTCTTTACAGGATACTCAAGTGGAATCAGACAAGGCATATATTGGTTAGGAGCGTAGCAAGATATCCATTTTTTACTCATAACTCATATTTTTGCCCCACAGCTTACCTCACATTTAAGAAATGACATGATTCTCAAAATGCTAATTCTTGTACAGTTATGAAATGCATGCATCACTTGCAGCAGATGCCCCCTATAACATTAAAAGTAAGTTCTTTCTGACTCCTAGGCCATTTCTCCAAATAAGTTTGTGTGTGTGTGTGTGTGTGTGTGTGTGTGTGTGTGTGTGTGTGTGTGTGTGCATACAAATACATACACACACACACACACACACACACACACACATATAAAATAGTACTTCAAACAGATTTTTAGTGCCAGTTCAAGTCATGATATTTCTTGAGATGGTTAAGAAAAACATAATACTCTGTAGTATGAAAAGTTTGCTTGGCTACTCCAATTGTCACATATTCCAGCTGGTAAAGATGCAGTTACTGTCATATTGGAACCTTTTAGCTGATTTATGGACTGTTATGTCACTACTGTACAATGCTATTAGTTCATTTGCGCTGTGCGGAAAGTGAGTTTTAGCAGAATGTGTGTTTTGTTTTAAACAGTTTCAGCCACAAAAACAGATAAATGAAATCAAGTGCAATATGATGTTAACTTGCCTTGTGAAGAGAGTCTTGCATATTCATCTGTTAGTGGAGAAAATGTCTCAAGGCAGTGTTCACGTGTACCTTTTGAGCAGTCCAAGCAAATAAGTATTCTACTAACTTCACCCTTAAAACCCTCATTCAAATGACACCCACAAATCCCTGAATCCCTTACTCTATTCCATCACCAAGTAGAATGTTCTTAAGGTATTGTTCAAAACCACAAACACTTCCTCACTGAGTCTGGACAACATACCTGCATGTTTATTAAACAGCCTCAAGCAATTTCTCACCAAACCTCTCCTTAAGCAGTTTAACCCCAGCCTAGTCACAGGCTGCGTTCCTAAACCTGGTAGCACTGCTGTGATAATGCCCCTCCCTAAGAGTGGGCCTACCATGGACCCTGGAAATTGTGGACCAATCAGCCTTACAAGTCTGATCCATAAAGTTATGGAATGTATCACAATTGATCCTGTTAATGTCAATAATCTTTTTAGGCTTGATCCCTAACAATTTGGCTTCATCAAAGGAAGATCATGCCTGTTAAACCTTTTTAATTTTTTTGAGAGGGTCAGGTGTAGACAGTGGCCTTGCTGTTCATATAGCTTAACTAGATCTGGCCAAAGCACTCAACACCATACCTCACTTTGGAATTGTAGAGAAAGCATCACACTCCCCCTTTTTAAGTATCTTTATTAAACATGACATTTTTTTAAAAACAGACATAGGTACATACACAATAACAGAAAAAAAACAAGCTATGCTATTATTTTCTTTGCTATTTTCATTCAGTATACATTTTAACAATTTTCATTCACTCCAACATTACATAAACTGCTCAATTCCTTTACTCCTCTTCCTGCACACTACTCTGCAAGTGTTGTTTCACAAGTTCCATGTATTTATATGTAATTTGCTTTTTCCCTTTTTTAAAGATCCCTCTACCAGTTATTTTACCCCCTTCACAATATTCAGTACTACTTTTACAGTTGGTTTAGATTTTGATTTCGTATTTCTAGTAATTTTTTTTCTTGCTGCCAACAGCATTAAACTTAGTAAGGCCTTACCATCTGGGCAATCCAGATCCGATATCTCAGCTCAAAAGAGGCATTTCCTTAGTTAAAACCATTTGCTCCCCCAGCATTTTAGACAGTGTATTCTGCAAGAAATTTTTAAAATTAGCTAACTTATTACATTACAAAAAAAAAAAAATCAGAATTACCTCTCTCTTTCCACAGCATTTGCTGTCTACCTGAGGAAGCATTCCCTGAGGTCTGCTTGGGGTACAAAAAAAATCATAAACCTTCTGGACTTTGTTGCATTCTTGGGGACCATACAGATGTTGTCCTTTTGCCCTTTTGTGTATTGCCTTTACATTATCTCTTCCCAGTCTTTTGTAACCTCCTCTGGTTTATTCTTATAGTTATCATGCAGTATGTTATATGTTTAGTTACCCATTTTTAATAGAGTAATATATTCTAGACTCAACTAAAACACTACCAGAGATGTTTTTTCATTTAACAATCCACTGTCCCTTTCTCTCTGCCTATACTCTATCTGTCCCTGGTAGGGAAGGTAGCCTGTAACCTGCCATCCAAACTTCTGCTTAGCCTTATAATTCTGTTACTTTTTTATATGTATTTGTTTGCTCCCAAAACCTTGGTTCCCTTACTAATTATCTCAAATAAATTGCTAACTTTCTATACCTCTTCTTGAAGTCTTTCATATTGGTAATATTCTGTATGTTTTTTTTTTAATTTTCCTTGAGGATGTACATCCAAAGTTCTATTTTTCTCTCCTTACTTCCCAAATCCCCCATCTTTCATTTCATTATCATCCCTTTCTACTTTGACTTATGACCTTCTGCATGTGTATGCCTACAACAAACCCACCAACAACATCCACAAAAATTCTGGTCTGGCATTAACAAGCTTTTTCAGCCTGGGCACTCTAAAGCTCCTGCCTCTTCAGGATTCAACCAAAATAACTCTAACCAGATTCCTGATGCTTTTAATAGCTACTTTACTGATGCCATTCTATCCCTAGCCAATACTTTACCATCCACAACCACACCCCCATTGAATACCACTAATACCTCAACACCAACCTTTCTTTTACAACCTGCACCTACATCCCTCATTTGCAAACTCCTTCAAAAACTCAAGCCATGTACCCCTTCCGCTGACAGTCTTCCAGCTGAATACCTGCAAATTGCAGCTAAATCCATTGCCTATCCCATATCCATCCTTATAAATAGAACAATTTTAGAAAGCAAAATCCCTTCATTATGGAAGGTTTCCCACATAATCCCTTTACATAAAGGCGGCCCATCTACAGAACTCTCCAACTTTCGGCCTATCGCCTTACTCTCTCCATTAGCTAAAATAATGGAAAAATGTATACACAGACAACTGCTTGACCACCTGCTCCAAAATAATCTTCTTGCCAACTGCCAACATGGTTTTAGGACTTACCATAGCACAACAACTGCCCTGCTATCCTTCTCTGATACCATAAACAAAAATCGAAACAACACTTTTTCCTCTGCATTATTTATTGACCTCTCAAAAGCCTTTGATATGATAAACCATCACATACTTATTGACATCCTAAAAGCTTAATCACTTCATCCTCAAGCATTACAATGGTTTAAATCCTACCTAGAAAACAGACAGCAAACACTACTTTGGGATAATAATCTTTCTTCACCCCTCCCTGTGAACATTGGAGTACCACAAGGCTCTATTTTAGGACCCCTTCTATTCTCTCTGTTTATTAATGATCTGCATATCAATATACCCCAAGCCACCTGCATACAATATGCTGATGACTCCACCTTAATTTGTTCAGCCAAGTCCATAACCTCTCTCCAGTCCCTAACCCAAACAGCATTTAACAGTGTTGAAAACTGGTTCTTGAAACACTGCCTTCTTCTCAACCCCAAGAAAACAAAACTATTGCTCTTTGCTCCTACTCATAAGTCACCTCAACTGCACTTCACAGTAACTTCTAACAATGGAACTAACATATCCCCTGACACTACTACCCGTCTACTGGGACTAACAATTGACAACTACCTTAGCTATGATGACCATATTAATTCCACTATTAAGTCTGTCAACAAAAACTAGTCACCCTTTACAGAATCAAATCCTTCCTTACCCCTGTAGCTAGAATCACTATTGCCCAGACCCACCTGATCTCCACCTTATTCTATGCTTCAGCTATTTACACTAATTTATCTAAAACCAGCCTCTCCAAACTTTCCACCAGTTATAATAACATAGCCAGATTTGCTAATGGCTCCCCATTTAGAACTCATCACTGTCATAAACTCAGACAACTGGGATGGTTAGAACTGGAGAACCAACTTCTTTTTCAACAACTTGTTATCACCCAAAAGATCCTTTACTACCCTAATAACACCCCAATCCTCACCAACCTCATTACTCCATACAAAAATCTTGCTACACTACGCTCAGCAAATAAACTCCTAGTCTCATCCATTAAATCCAACAACAAAGCTGGGGACTCACTTTTCACCAACGCCATAGGGAAAAGTTGGAACCATCTCCCTAGTGAACTTTCCAACCTTGCTTCCACTCTTCTTTATAAGAAGCATCTTAAAGAATAACTAACAACTCACTGGCTTTGTCCCTGTTCCAACCCTGACTGATATCTCTTTCTCCTTCTTGCTCTTTCTCTTCACTTTCTACTCCACGTTTCTGTATAGCCTACCTGTAAAAATACTTTCTTTTTTGAACTCAAAGGACTTCTATTATTGCACCAAAAAAAAAAATTTTACATGTCATTATTTTTCTTTGCTGTCTCTCACATTTTCGCTCTTTGTATTTGTTCTCAGTTTATATTTACTAAAGGACTCTGTATAAGTGGATCTGACCCATAAGAAAAAAAAATGTACCATAATTTCACTTTAACATTTCTTTTTACTGTATTTCTTTTGTAATTACTGTTGCTTGGAGCTTTTCTCCCCGGGCCTCTACTTAAAATGGACATGTATCCAGTTAGACTAGCCCGGTCAACAAATGTAAAATAAAATAAATAATAAAATAATAAATAAATGAGCATTACGTGCCAATCTCCAAAATATAGGGAAGTCAACTTATCCCACTTAACTATTGCCCTTTATTCCTTCCAGATAAATTTCATCAGCTTTTTATTAATTATGGCCACAACTTGTCCTCTGGTTGATAAAAATATGACTGACCTGTAAATATAAACTAAAGGGATTAGGAACATTTTCACTGCTTGTAGCTTACTATCCAGATCCACAATCAAGAGTTTCCAACTTATCAGTGTGTTTGTATTATATTTTGTTTAGTTTCTTCGCAAGTATCCTTAGCTGCTGTAATAGAATCCTTTTTGAGTCATACACCTAAATACTTCATTGTATCATGTCCCCATAAATATGGGTATTGCTGAGCCAATTCATATGTAGGTGTATTTATTTAAATGTAATTTGCTATAGCTTTTGTTTTTTTTTCTTCATTTATTTCTCTTCATATAATGTTATACTCTTTGCTTTTTATCTGTACCTGTAATGCCATTTACATTCCATGAATAAAATGGACAGAGTAGCCATTATAATAGAAAGCTGTTACTCCCACCTGTTATACACAGTGGTCATTTCCATCTTTTAGTTTACATGCAGATGTTACTGCTTGGCGGCTATTCTCTTATGTAGTCACTACTTCTCATCTCCTTCTGAACCTATGTCACATTTTCAAGACTTTATTCTTCAATGAAAACACTCAAAAAAAAAAAAGATTTTCAGAACCCGCACCCTCTTTTAACTTACAATAAGCACACAAAACTATGTACATTTTCAAAAAATGTTCATCCTCCAGATGGGAGAAATTGCTTCACAATTGACAGTTGTACCCACAGGCATTACGTAATCTACACTTAAGACTACCCATGTAAAGTGCATATTACAGTCTGTCTTCCAACTTACTGTAAATGCTATCTTCTAGAAGTGACAAAATAACTTGCATGCTTTCAGTAAGTATTTTCCTTTAGCTATAAAAAATTGCACTGCCTACCTTTAAATAAATACACTTTATTGGTATATTAAATGCATGAAAGTAAAAGGGTGGGGAGGCAACTACTTTTATAACTTATTCACTTCCTACAGTTTGAAATTAAATTACTTTTGACTAAACTGCTTGCCAATATACTTTTAAATGTTAATTACATTGTATCTTATAAATGTCACTCAGCAGACAGTGTTCAGACCTCTCATGATTAACTGTTTGCACCAGCTGTCTTATTGTCCCTTAGTAGAGGCAGTAATTGACTTTGCAGATGTGCAAAATAATCTTTGTAACTTTCACCCAGGACACACTGCTCCTCTCATAACTGAATGCCTGCACATGTAGACTTTTTGTCTTCCAATGAAAGCCATTGTTAATAGAAAAATTGTTAACAGTTTTACAAATACAATAAATAACTAACATTTTCCTTGCCTTTTGTCATGTTATCTTATTTTTCAAGCCTATTTGCTTAAAAAAACTCGTGTATAGCTTAAACCAAGGGCATTATTCTAGATACCCACATATATAAAACAGGGGAAATTATCTTAGTTTTATGTATACTTTGATAAATACACTTTTACATCCCCCACCCCGGCAGCACAAGAGCCCAACATTATATTAGCTTTAACTTGTTTCTGTGTAGCATTTCTTACTGTATTATAGTGTAAAGCCTGAACACTTCTTAACTATTTTTTCTTTCTTATCATTAACACATACAGCAGTCACTGAGAAGACCCTCCCATTTTACATTTAAAATACTCCTGATTGCACACTGTACAAGACAGCTTTACAATATAGACACATAATTTATATAACTGATTTTTAATAACAACAAAACCTGTTTTACTTACAGTTACTTTTTTGGTCCATTTAGTTTCCATTTAAACATTAATGCACTTTGAAACATTAATGATGTAAAGTGAGATATATGCTTCAAAGTCCACCCAACAGTTTAACACAGACAACAAATTCCAGTCTTTCTTCACTCACTCACTTCTTGCTAATCCATATTTACCATGTGTTTTCCCATATTTAATAAGATTGATGCTTTATGCTCTCCCATTTATTATCTCATTTCTCAATACTGCTCATTTTTTTCCTTGATCCTATCTGTCTTCCAGTGTCCAAGTCTAAGGTACTCCTGGTTCGTCTAGCCCTGTGTATTTTTCTTTCACTCAGGCATTTTCCTTTGGGACAATGGAAAATGTTTCACTGGCAAAGTCTTGGTATGGGCTTTATTACTGTCAGGAAAAATGAGAAGCAGAGTCCACTTCTGCTTGTTGGCTAAACTTTTTTATTTGCTCCTTAACCGGTTGTACATTCAAAAATGTCTTTGATTCTCCAGTCAAAATATTCTGACCCAAGCTGGATACAGCAGCCAAACTCTCATACCAACCATAAACATTCCTTGATTATTGGGATAAGTTTGCTTTTCTTTTGCCACAGTGAATAATCATTTTCCTCAAACACTCTGCTCTTCCCAGTTTTTAATACTTTTCTCTTCTGTTACAGTTTTGCTTGAAGCAACTATTTCTGATGTATGATTGCATCTTTACTGATATAGGTCTTGGCTGCTTTCTAATGGCAAGATTTGGAGAATACACAGGATGTGCCCTCTCAATTAAAAAATCCTGCACAAGCAGAAGACTATGAGTCAAAATGGAAAGAAGTGATGTTGAAATGGGGGTGGGTCACAAAATAAGGAGAGCCTAGGATTTTGGATTCAGGCACAAAAGGAGAATAGTAGCAACCATGTAACATATTATGTGCAAAGCAGTAGAACATGTTTTAAGAGCCAAGTTGATGTAGGAATGGAGAAAAGAGATTTCACCAATAGGGATGTCTGCAAATAAAGACATAGAAAGTAGGCAAGAGGGATATGTCATTTATTGGTGAAAATTATAGGAACCAATGTATTAGGAACAAATAATGAGGGAAGGAAAATTCATAGAGTGGAATGAGGCCAAACAGAATTTCAGACTGTGGTTTGGAGACTGCTTTCTGTAACAGGAATTGGTAACAGAGTATAGGTGTAGAGAAAGGGATGGGGGAATGTTAAATAAAAGACCAGATCTTGCTGAGTTTGTAGAGGAGTCTAGAACAGAAACTGCAGCAAAAAAGGTTACTTAATAGGGTATATAAAATAATGCATGCCAACTCTAAGAATCAATCAGAAGAGGTTAGAAAAGACTAGAAAACGAGAATGGAAAGGTAATATGCAAAGAAGAGGATGTTTGTATGGCTCCCAGGTATGCAACAAAATCTAGAAAGTTTAGGATTTTTGCACAGATGTACTTTCATAGATATTTTTATATCCCAGGAAGACTCCAACAATTGCTGGGGGTATAAGAAGGAAAGAGATGGATAACTGGAAGCATGTTTTTTTTTTGGGGGGTAACAAGTCAATAGATTTTAGAAATTCCAGTACTTAACATATTATTGCAACCACATTTTCAACCGGGCATAATTTGTTATGTTTGGAGGAAAATATGTATGGTAAACTTAAAAGGAGTGTGTAGGCTATTATTTTTTACTGTGCCACATCGTGTGTGAGGCAGGCAGAGGAATAACGGTCCAATTTGGTATTCCGGGGTGCCGTAGGTTTCTGATGGGACTTTATTATAACACAGACATGCCTGCTGCCTGACACTTGCTGTAATGTAACTTTGGATGATCTGTACTCATGTAACAGTGACTACTGGGTTGATGCAGTGTTTTAAATGTTACAGTTTTTTAACATTGCAATGCCAATGTTATTAAAGGCTTTACCTGTATTTTTGAAGATGTATACGATTGTATTGTAATGTACGCCAGTTCAACTTCTCCTTGTACTCTGATTCAGTAAATGTACTCAATTTATGAACTCGTTCGTCTTACCTGTAATCTTACTTTTAGTGCTTCACTTTTCTGCATACCTGTTTTGCTCTTAAAAATGTAGGTTACAAGCTGTATAATCCAGCTTTACAAAATATGTCAAAGAATAAACCGGTATTTCTTCACAGGACTCCAAATGCACAGGCATGTTTACAGCACTTCTCATTAAGGTAGGTCACGAAAGGATGCTACCCAGGAAGAGGAATTGTGCCCTGATTCCTCTTCCAAGATCAAAAGCATTGTGAGACAAAAGTTTTTACCTCTTCACACAGCCCTTTTCAGGTTCATATACATCGTTTCACCAACAGATTACAAATTACGTCTGCTTGAAAAAGTGGTTGCGGAAATAAGGGTCTATATTACCATATCGAATGGTAATCATCTCTAATGCTGATATTAGCGAAAATGCAGGTAAACAAACTTGTTTTTTTGGGGTCGCGGTATGGTGAGGATTGGAATATTTGCCCTTTCCTCACTGTAGTGCGACCTCAGAGTTGGAATATATATTTAGCGGGGGTGTGTGAGGGGCACAGCCCCCCACTAGCAAGTTCATTTTCCTGCGTTTTCGCTAATATCAGCGTTCAAGATTATTACCATTCGATATGGTAATATAGACCCGATAATACGTAAGTACCAAAATTCCTTACATGGTACTTTGTTAGAAATGCTGGGTAGCAAATTATTTTAATTAAGGAAAAGATTTTTTGAGCTGGGATATAGAAACTGAATTGCCTAGACATAATAAGGCCCTATTAAGTTTAATGCTGTTGGCTACCAAAAAAGCAATTACTAGGAAATGGAAGTCAAAAGCATAATCAACAGTAAAGGAGCTAAAAGAACTGGATGTGTGATCTTTAGAAAAAGGAAGGAGTGAACTACATAGAAATAAATGTGATCAGTGCGAACAATACATATAGGATAATGTTCAGAAGGAATGATGTTTCAGGGAAGGTGTTAAATTAAATAATAGTTGAGACAAAAAGCTTATTTGTGTAATTGTGTACAAAAGAAAACATGTTATAATGGTTTGTTTTCTCTTTTATAATTGGATGTGTACTCATGTCACTATGCAGTACTTAATGTTAGTAAAGATGTTTAAAATAAAAAAAAATCGTGAGTGGACCACCAGCCCACCTGTGTATTTGTAATTTCATAAAATTAATGCAGTCTGTTCCTTCTAATTTCTTTGCTACAACAGAAAATTTCAGGTTTTCTGTATGTGCTTCGTCTTCTAACTCTGCTAGTTTTTGAAACAGCTCTTATCAAGAGGCCTCATGCTCAAGCAGCCTTATTTCATTTTAATGCCAGTCTTTTGTTTGACTTTATATATTCCTTCAGTGTTTTACTTATTTTAAACACCTCTGATACATTTGATTTATTGGGTCTATATTATGTTGTCGAAAAACGTCTTCAGCGAATGTCTGTTCGCCGACCATTAACCAGCGAAATCCAACTCCCACGAACAGCTGTTTCAGCAAATTTTTTCCTAGGGGAAAAAAACTGCTGTCCATCATCGGAAATTTGCCCTGTTCCCCACTGTAGTGTGATGTCGGAGTTGGTATATTTAGTTGGGGGGGCATGGGGGCACAGCCCCCCACATTGGAGGGTGTGGGGGCAAAGCCCCCCACTTTGAAGGGTTTGAAAGTTTGACTCATTTTTACTTGGCCAAGCAATTTTTTCCCCCTAGGGAAAAAGTTGCTGAAACGGCTGTTCGAGGAAGTTAGATTTCGCTGTTTAGTGGTTGATGAACAGGCGTTTGCTGAACAAGTTTTTCGACAATGTAATATAGACCTGCTTTATTTGCTCCTGTAAATTAGTGGAAGCCATCTCCTGCACTAAAGCTGAAACTTGAGCTGCTTTTTGCTTAATAGCTGCAGTATTCTTTTCAGCCAGAATACTTTGTTCTCCTTTTCTGGTTGACTTATCTTACTTTCTTCAAATTTCTTCTTTGCTGGCATCCAGGCAGTGTAATTACTAGTCAATAACTGCATTTCCTCAGATGAATATCTTTAATTAGCTTGTTTTCACAAATGCAGTTTTCACACTGGAAGTGCTGTAATCAACATGTTGATCAGTGTGCAGCCATCTTGGATGCCCTTGGGAAAGTATCACCCTAAAAATCATGTCTAGAGGGACGAAACACCTTCAGTTTTGTAAAAAAGATGTATGCAAACACTTTTCATGAAAAAAACGAAGGTTGTTTCACTCCAGTTTACAAATAAAATTACTTTAAAAATTGCTTCGGTTTAAGTCTAAACTTACACCGCCATGTTTACAGCATTAATAGGAAGGAAACGGTTACATCACTTTGGGTTCCAACACTAACTATATTGGATTAGGGTGGGTAAGTAATTGTGTATTAAGTTATGTAATTGCCAAACTGTTTGGCAAAAAAAAATATTTGGTAGCTTTTTGCCAAAACTGCTAATTTAACAGTTTAGAAACTATTTAACTTAATACACAATTACTTACCCACCCTAATCCAGCATAGTTAGTGTCTAGAATCTAAAGTGACATAACTGCTTCCTTCCCACCCCTTGATGTTAATACCAACAGCTGCGTAAGTTTATACTTCTGCATTCTGTAGAAATTTTTAAAGTAATTTTATTTGTAAACTGGATTGAAATGACCTTTTTTTTTGCATAAAAAGTGTTCACGTGCATAAAGAAACACGTGATCACTTTTTTATACAAAAAAACAAGGGTCATTTTGCCCCTTTTGACATGATCTTTAAACACATATCCCTCTGTGGAGAGATGGATAGCCAACTGGCTGAAAGACAGATCCTACATAGTTTGTGTTGCAGGTACCTCTGAAGATCATGCTAAGTTAACTAGTAGGGACCCTAGGGATCTGTATTGGGTCCTGTCCTTTTTGGCATTGATTTCTCTGATCTCAAAAATGATAACCATGACATCGGTTTAACCAGATTTGCAGAGGACTACAAACTGGGTATAATTGTCAAAACCCCATTAGACATCTGTACCCGACTGAAAGAGCTTATCCTAGTTACTACCTGGTGTACAGATACAATGGGTTTAAAATGAATACTAAAAAAGTGCAGCATTGTTTCTTTTGGAAACCAGGAACTACTCACATCATATAATGTAGATAACACACTCTTACTAAACAAACAAACAAAAAAATAGGCAGGGAGTTGGGCACTTAGGTTAATAGTTTCCTCTCCTTTGATTATCAAGTGGCAACTATAGCCAAGAAGTCTTTCAGTTTAGCACAGCTAATAGCCAGAAGTATTTTATCTACATCCAAAGATATTATCCTTCCCTTGTACTCAACATTGATCATGCCCATTAAGGAGTACAATGCTCCCTTTAGTAAGTACCTCTCAAAAAATCAAAAAGACAAAGTGGTTCCTAGCCAAAAAGATCTCTGGCCTCAATACAGTTATGAGAAAAGATTGGCAGCCCTGTCCCTGTACTTTGTCACTTATAGACACCTGAGGAGTGATGTTTGCCTCATTTACTGCACCATTAGAGAGCTGGTGGTCCTTGACTTCATATATTTAGGAAGTCAAACACTACAACCAGAGACCTGAACATTAATCAACATATTAACAGAATGAGATAGAGGGAGATATATTCATCACCCAGCATCTCTTCCTTCTCTGGAATAAACTTCATTTGGGGGTTAAGCAATGTGATTCAGTCTTTTCCTTCAAAAGTAATCTAGATGACTGGATGGATATTCTTAAATTTACCTTAGGATTAATTGGTCTCTCCCACCTTGAGAAAGGATTTAAAGCCTAAGGGTGGGTGTTGGTAAGGCGTACATGGTCATCAAACTACAAATAGCCTTACAAATCCTATGAGTCTTATGAATCCCAAATGCATGGTAAACGTCTCATCTAAATAAAATGGTTCTGAAACCAAAACAGAAGAACAAACCAGAATGAAAGATACAAAAGTATTTTTGTCCTATGTCTGGCATGTACCTAGAAAAAGGTCTTCTGGAAAATGCTTCTATAATTACATATAATGTAATTATTGCTTGCTGCACTTTTGGATGTTTGTAGTGCAATTCCACATTTATTCCAGTTAAGAATAATTGCTGGATCTGCTGGAGTCTGTGCAGTAAGACTTTTTTAAGAATAGTGCATTTCTTCTGGTTCTGAAGTTTTCTGGGAGAAGTTCTGATTTTTTACACTTTATTCTACATGTTGCTGGCGTCACAGAGGGGTTTCTCTTTATCTCTCTAGTGTAAACTGGGTGAGATTCTGTCTGGTTGAGTTCAGCTTGACAGTGTTTTACTGTTTGATCAGGAAGTCACTGCAGTTGTAGTTTATAAGTGGTAGTAGTGATTCATTTTAGATTTTTCTTTACATTGTGTTGGAGTGAGCATTGAGTTGGTATGTATAAGATTGAGTGTGTAAATGTGTATGTGTTTCTGTGTATGTGTTTCTGCGGGTTGCAGGGCTTGCTGTTATGCAAAAAAAAAAAAAAAAAAAAAAAGCAGTAATGCCCAACACATTGTGAGCTAGTGTGGAAACAGACTGCCCAGAGATGGCAGAGGGGACCTCTTGACCTCCTCTCTCCTGGAAGGTACATTAACTTCCTATAACACCCACCCTGGAGTGCAGTGTTGCACTTAGAAAATGGTTCATCTGTTAATTGTTTTGTTTTTGTTTTATCATAACTACACACACACACACACACACACACACACACACACACACACACACACACACACTCTTTCTCGGTTACTTATATATGCACACATGCAAACAGATGCAAAAGCAGAGAGCCAGACCAGTCTCCCACACATATATAGAAAATCAGATGCACCCACACTTGCCTAGCCAGCAATTACAGCCACTGTCTGCATCTCCAATGCCTCATTGTGATGAAATGAATGAAAAAAGTGCATACAATAGAAAGCACTGCAACTCCTTCCATACACACACACACACACACACACACACACACACACACACACACACACACACACACACCTCTCAGTTGTCCTTCATTTTGCAGAACATCTCTGACCTTGCCTCATATTTGTGTTCTGTCTCTGAAAAAATGTTTGATTTTTTGGTAAAGCTCTAAGGACTGCAGTCAGTCAATAAATCCAACCATTATAGTTTCATACATTTCATTCATTGTTTGAAAAATCACCTCTATTAACTTTTTAAGTGAATTAGTGTAATACTTAAAAATGATCCCAAATTTTGGGTGTTTATCTCCCTGTTATTGTTGGCTTTACCCTGAATTCATAAGCAAAGACGTTGAGAGGTGCACACTATATCTCTCTCTGTCTCTCTTACATTCACACAGAGACACACGCACATGCACACGCACACACGCAAGCACTCATGCACACATCATAATTGCCTTACTTTATTTTTCTCCTGTTCACTAAATGCGGCTTTCTAAACTGTGTTTAGCGAAGGGAAAATAAAATAGCAAATCCTGCAGTTACATTTGTTACTGGACTTACTTATTATATGTTTCTTTTTATTTACTTTTTAATGCTTGCTAAACTGCCACATTTAGCGAGCATAAACAAAATGGTGGTCATTTCCTTTTTTCCTCAGTCCGTGCTTCATAGCAGTGTAATATGCGGATATTATTTATTTATTTATTTATTTATTTTACATTTGTTAACCGAGCTAGTCCAACTGGATATATTTCCATTTTCAGCAGAGGCCCGGGAAGAAAATGTCCAACAGTAACATAAAAAAAAGATTATCATGCACAAATATAAAAGAAATTGTGTTAAAAGTAATGAGAGAGCATTAGCTAAAAAAAAATTACACTATTTGTGAAACAGAACATACAAAAAGATTATCATGCACAAATATAAAATAACTTATGTTAAAATTAAATAGAGAGCATTAGCTAAAAAAAAAAAATTATACTATTTGTGAAACACAATACCCAAAAGGATGACACTCTTACATTAAGATATGCCAGGTAGTTTACAATACATTCAAAGTTTAATTCAGCTCCTTGTTGTAACAATAATTTAAGATAGTTACTACTTCCCAAGGGGTAAGCAGTATTGATTGGCAAAGGGAGGCAGTATAGAGATAAGGCAATAGAGAAAGCAGAAGATTAGTCAGGGTAACAGCAAGGGCATAACCAGTGTGTTTTAAGATGTTTCTTGAGCCTTTGTTTAAAGAGCGGAAAGGAGGGAAGTAAAGTTAGATCTGATGGCAGCAGGTTCCAATATTTTCCAGCGGTATTAGAAAACAAGGCGTCACCTGCCAAGTCATTAGACTTGCTAATGCTAGGCAGTAGTTTAGTGGAAGTGCGTAAGGAATTAAGGTTTGTTTGTATTGGGGGTAATACGGTTAGAAAGTATAGGTGTGTTGCTAGGTTGGTAGAATATCCTATGGACAGTGGTAAGTTAGGAAAGTATCAAAATGTTTTTTAGTTCAAGCCAGCTAGCTGCTGTAGGTTCAGACAGTGATGAGTTCTAAATGAGTTCCCAATGGCAAATCTGGCAATATTGTTATAGGAGTTGGCTAGTTTAGTGAGATTAATTTTCTTTAGGTTAGTATATATGGGGGAAGCATAAAGAAGAGTTGAGATTAGATGGGAATGAGCAATTGTAGTTTTTGCTGTTGGAGTTAAGAAGGGTTTTATTCTTTACAGGGAGCCCAGTTTTCTCTTTACGGTTTTTATAGTTATCAGAGGTAAGGTTATTGTCAATTATGATTCCTAAGAGCTTGATGGTAGAGCCGGGGGTTATAAGGGTGCCATTATTTGATTTGATAGAGAAATTTATAGGGGGGGACTTACTGTTAGGTGCAAAGAGTAAGAGCTTTTTGGCATTCAAAAGGAGGCAGCGTTTCAAGAACTAAGCCTCAACTGCATTAAATACTCTCTGGGTTAGAGATTGTAGTTTGGATGTGGAGTTGGCAGAACATATGAGTGTGGAATCATCTGCATATTGTGTGCAGGTAGCTTGAGGGATTGCTAAGTGAAGGTCGTTGATGAATAAAGAGAATAGAAGTGGACCTAGAATGGAGCCCTGTGGGACTCTGAGGGAGACTGGCAGGTGGGAAGATAGTTTATTCTCCCAGAGGACTGCTTGTTGCCTATTGGTAAGGTAGGACTTAAACCAGAGAACAGCCTTGGTGTCTAGAGAAAGGGATTCAAGAGTATTTATGAGCAGGGGGTGGTTGACCATGTCAAAGGCTTTTGACAGATCAATAAAAAGTGCTGATGAGAGGATGTTGTTATTATGGGTTTTATTGATGGAGTCGGTGAAAGATAGGAGAGCTGTGGTGGTACTATGAAATGGCCTGAAGCCATGCTGACAGTTAGCTAGTATATTATGTTGGGTTAAGTGTTTATTAGTTGATGGTGAATGCATTTTTCCATAACTTTTGCTAAGGGTGATAAGAGAGCTATAGACCTGTAGTTGGAATAATCATTGGAGTTATCGCCTTTATGTAAAGTTATAATGTGGGAGATTTTCCAAATATCAGAAATGATTCCTTCATTTATAATATGAAGCCACGGACTTGATACCAGGTCCTTCTCGTACATTAATGCCCCGTTGAAAAACATATGTTCACCAGTAATGCATTGTATTTCAGTTCCACTTATTTTTAATTATGTTTAATATTTTCATTGGGCTGAATTCTTAATTAATTGCGCTTGGTGATTTGGTTCTACACTAAGTTGTAACTTGTTGAATCATATTGGAAGTATTTGGATGTTTACCACTACTGGAAATGTCCACAATCCCCCTTACTCTGAAAGAAGTTTATATGTACTACGTGCTGCTGTATGTGCTTAAAAGTCATTGCAAAAAAGTGCAGTGCAGATAGGTCCACTGTTTAGTTCAGAGTTTACCTAGTCATCACTGTGTATACTCTTTTGTCCTTCCCATTTATGCTGCAGCACCACTACACTTGCTTTCTTCTGTACTTCTTGTGTTGGGCAATTATAGGCATAGAGTTAACATGTGAGACAAAAAATTATGTTGCATAATAATAGTAGTCTGAAAGACTGGTGGTTTTAGGGAGAGTTATAATACTTAGGAAGCAGCTATTGAAATGTCTTTAAAGTGATTGAAAAGGAAACTAAAACAGTGAGTTTCTTGATCTGACAGCATGGTATTTCTTTAGTCGCAGGATTTTAAGAGATTTTCTCCCTTTTTCTTCATGCACACTTTATGTAGAGCCAGTCATACAAGAAAGGTTATAACCTATTTTTCTTATTGTTTATTGTTTTTTAGCCAAGTAAGTGGATTGGTTCAAATTTGGACCCTTTTCAGCTATGACCTGAAATATAGGCAAAATGATATAGCAGTACACTGAAATACAATCATATAATTATTTTGCATAAATAGTGAATAAGTCAGATTAATCTGGGAGTTCAGAACGAACTCCACAGCCAGTGGTAAAAGCTGTGGTCAAAAAGTACTGTTTCCATGATGTGGAAAAATGTGACTCAGAGACGTGTTAGCCTCAATGAGGAAAATCGTCATTATCAGATAATTTGCATGTCTCTGAATTAACCCTAACTTCCGCAAGTGTAAATCAGCACATCTGACGTTGTAAATCTTTGTTTATTCATTACAAATAGGACTTCATTTCCATCCTCGGAACCGATACGGCCGTTTCCAAACTCACACCAGCCAAAAACTCTCAGTTAAGACCTACCCATAATGTCCCTCTCCTAGTTACTCCAGGTCTCGTTTGGCACGTTCCTCGTCAGATGTGCTAGCCATCTCTCTCAAAGCTAAGTGGAAAATTGTGATTTTTAAGAGAGTTTCTCCTCAGAATTTCTTATTTTTTTAGTCAATTTAGCATTTTTTCACTGTCCCCTATAACCTACTTCTATTCCCTACCCTTTACCTTGGTAATTAAATTTCTACCATTGTTGGTACTGTTCCTCTCTCCTGCCTTTGGTAGGCCCTTCCTTACCACTTTTGGTATTTTTTAAATAACATCATTGGTATTCTCTCACTTTTTTCTCTCCCTTCTTTTATTTTTTTTTTCTGTTGGGATAGCCTTGTTGCCTTACTATGTCAGACAAAGCTAAGTTGGGGTTTAAACAGTGTGACAAGTGTGGGCGTAAGATGCCCAACTCGGACGGAGAAGCTCGTTGTGTCTACTGTTTGGGTGTGGACCATATTAAAGCTGACTGTGACATTTGTGCTAGTTTTAGTAATCGTACACTAGCTGAATGTAAAAATAAGCTTATTTTAAAAGGTTTAATTAAGACACCTTTTTCGGAGGCTCTGTCTGTGTTGAAGGTCTCACCAAAAAACATAAGGAAAAACAGAGTTACTCAGTTCCTGCATTTCCGTCAGTTACGGAACCAAGTCAGCTCCGTGCTTTGCCAGCGCCCTCGGAGCAGACCTCTTCAGCACCAGGCTCTTTATCTTCTCCCTCAGTGCCGTCTATGATATTCACCCCTATTTCGGTTCCAACCTTGGCACCACTGACTTCGGTGCCCTCCTTGGATCTGACATTGGCTCCTGTGACTGTACCTGCTTCAGCACCATCTCCGGCCACTCTGCCGATAGGTTCTTTGGCTCCATCAGCTCCTAAAATTAAATATCTGCCAAGGACAAGATACTCTCCAACTTCTGACCCTTTTTTGTGGCAGAGGTTTAACCCCTTTCTGGAAAGACCTGATTCTCCTTCAGCAGCCTCCTTTAGATCCACCAGGAGTTTTTCTGAATTAGGCCTAGTGCGGGTTGTGGACCAGCTTCTGGCAGCTAGGGGATTGCCCATTCCAGCTAGACCTTCCGTCCCTCTTGGCTCGGAATCTTTTACTACATCTTCCCCTGTTTATCCTCCTCCAGCCTCTACCCAGGTCCCGTAGATCTCGGTACCAATGTCCACCCCGGTGCATACTGTCTCGGCTCTGACAGCAGTTTTTCCCCTGTCTGCACCGACCACCCTTGCTGCATCGGTTCTGGTGGAGCCGATGCTGTCTTGGAGCAGTGTTTGGACTGTCCATACCTTGGTACCTAGCCCTGCGCCTATTTTCTCGCTGGTGCCATCTATGTCCATGGCTCCGACGGCTACCAGTCCTCTTGGAGCTCCTCACCTGGAGGTGGGCTCCTCAGGGCGGGGTATGACCCTGGTTCCAAGGTTGTCCTTCTCGGTTCCAGGCTCCCATCCCTCCTCGGGTGGGTATGCTTTCCAGGTGATGGAGAGGATCCTTGCCTCCACAGGCTCGCAGTCAGCACCAATGACATCAGCATCAGAACCCCCCCCCCAGCATGCAGCTGTCCGAATCCCTTATTTCGGGACCCCGGGCATGGGAGCCGCAAGACCCCTCTTTGAAGGGAACACCTTCTCCGTAGTCCTCCTCAGAAGATCCCATTAGGGAGCCACCCCGGAAGAAATGGTGCAAGAGGAAGCACCTTAATTCCCCGGAGGAATCTATCACTGAAGACACCGATTGTAATGAGGGGGAAGGGTCCCCACATTCTCCCCCAGACAATGTCTCATTCAGAGACATTCTCAAAATCCTTAAGCAGCGGGGAGACGGGAAGTCCTCTAACCCCTCTTCTGAGGAATCAGTGTTCTTGCAAGCCTTCCATGCCCGGCCATCTACTTCCTGGGTGACCCCACCGGTATATGACCTTGTTAAGCTCATTGTGCAGCATGCCTGGAAGGCCCCGGACAATGTATAACCTGTCCTCGGAGGCCGGACAAAATTTTATCTACACCTGAAGACCAGCCCCACTGGTCCAAGCCCCACTGGTCCAAGGAGTTGACAGTTGATTCTGTGGTTGTGGCAGTGGCCACCAATAGGGAACTAGCAGAAGATAGTTCCACTGTCCATCTTCCGAACAGGGAGTCTCAGACCATGGACAGACTAGGGAAGCTGACTTATGCTTCAGTGACCTTTGCCATTTGGTTGCTGAACTATCTGGCACACTTCACTTGCCTCCAAAGAGACCTAATTTCTGAAATGTCTTCCTCTTTGGCGGGGTACTGCCTGATGAGGTGCGTGACACTGTTTCCTCGCTGCTAGCTACCCTTGAATCCACCTCAGTGCGTTTGATATCTCACACCACTGAGGGGGCAGCTCGAGCTGCTGCATCAGGCATTGTCTTGAGACGTAATGCTTGGATGCGGTTGTGTGACTTCACAGACCCCTTTAATTCTTCCTTTGTCAATGCACCTGTCGATGAATCTGCACTTTTTGGACCCAAAGTACGAGACACACTTGCATGAAGTGAGAAAGACGGAAAGACCTTGTCTGCTCTGGGCATATGCTTTTCCAACCCCCAGAGGTCCTACTCCAGGAACCAAAAGGGAGGAAAAATGTGGTTCAAGAAATCCCAAGGATCTTTTCGTGACACTCTTGGTGAGCAATCCCCCCCCCCCCGGGGCAGAGGGGGCAACTCATCTGGAATGCACCTCTTTCAGGGTAGAGGGAGTCCGCATAACCAGGGCGCTAGAGATTCTTTCTCCAGCAGTCCCTACCAGCGCTCATGAGCAGCGGCCCGATTGCTTTCCTCTGGAAGCAGTCGGGGGTCGTTTTTCTCTGCACCTACCAGCCTGGCAACTTATTACTACCGATGTTTGGGTGCAGAGAATAATATCCAGAGGCTACCAAATACCATTCGATTTAACTCCCAGACCCATCAAATGAATCCCCGATGTACCACCCAATCAAAGGGAATTATCAGCCTTAGAAATAGAAAAGCTGCTAAGAAAAAGAGTCTTCCAACCAGTCCCACCAGACCAGACAGGATCCGGGTTTTACTCGAGGTTCTTTTTAGTGCCAAAAAAGACAGGGGATTGGAGACCAATCCTGGATCTCTGCCTATTGAACAAATTTATCAAACCTCAAAAATTCCGGATGGTCACGGTCAGTCCATTCTCCCCTTCATAGGGAGGGACAACTGAATGTGCTCTGTAGACCTCCAGGACGCGTACTACCACATAAAGATGGATCACCACTCCCGGAGGTTTCTCCTCTTCCAGCTGGGAGCCAATCGCTACCAGTTCAGGGCACTGCCATTCGGTCTCTCGACAGCCCCCCTAGTGTTCACCAAATATATGGCAGTTGTGGTAGCTCATCTACGACTACAAGGATTCCAGGTGTTTCCGTATCTAGATAATTGGCTCCTTACCCCTCCGACCAGGAATCTCCTAGTCCGCAGCCTCTCTTACACTCAAGGTCTCGTTCTCTGCTTAAGGATTAAAATCAACAAGGACAAATCTGAAATGTCCCCAACAAAGACACTGGAATTTATTGGAGCGATCTTCGACACAACATCCTGTCAAGCTTCTCTCCCCCTCACAGGCTTTTATAAATAAGACACCAAATCCAAGATCTTCTTCCTCAGACCCATGTACCAGCACGTCCTGTACTGCATCTCTTAGACTCCATGGCTGCTGCCATTACGTTAGTACCACTGGCGAGGCTGCACATGAGAATCCTGCAGTGGCTCCTTTCCGCACAATGGTCCTTTTTAACTTACCCACTCAACCACATGATACGTCTTACAAACCATTGCAAGGAAGAAATACTATGGTGGATGAAGCCACAAACAAATCTTTGGTGTCAACCATTCTGTCTTCCCCAGGCCACGGTGACCACGGACACTTCCCTGTTAGGGTGGGGAGGGCATTTCCAGGGAAAGACTGTCCAAGGCACCTGGTCCCCCATGGAGTCCAATTTGCACATAAATGTCCTGGAACTGAGGGCAGTTCTCTTAGCGTTGCAAGCATTCCATGCATCCCTACCTTCTGGGACCATTGCATTTCAGTCAGACATGTCAGTCATCTGGTATATCAACAAGTAAGGCAGAACCAGGTCTTACCCCCTGTGTCTGGAAGCCATGAGGATTTGCCACTGGGCGATAGCTTACAACCACTTTCTTCTTCTGACGCTGGGGCAAGCCTTGCTGTGATCTGTTTGCTTCTCCCCAAACAACAAATGCAGAAGCTACTTTGCCCTGATACCCCCTCAGGGGGAACCCCTGAGGGACACTCTAATGCATGATTGGCCCCCGGGTATTCTCTTTGCCTTTCCCTCGTTTCCCCTCATTCGAAAAGTTCTCCAGAAAGCTCAAAGGTTGAAGAGCAAAGTGATCCTCATTGCCTCCTACGGGCCCCGTCAAGTCTGGTTCCCGTTTCTATGGCCTCATCTGAATCATAGCCCATGGATCCCAGATCATTCCCAAGACCTGTTATTTCATCCTCAGGGACTGATTCATCCGAATCTCCACAATCTCAAGCTCACAGCTTGGTTCCTCCACTTCCAATGATTGCCAGGTTGCCTGACATCCCATCTCCTGTTCGTGAAATTCTTCTGGCCTCACACAAACCTTCCACCAGAAAAGTTTATTCTAGTAAGTGGACTAGGTTTTCTATTTGGGCCAAAGATCAGAATATAGATCCCTTCTCTATGTCTATTCAAAAGATCCTTCAATGCCTGATGACTCTTTTACATGCAGGAGCCTCAGCATCGGCGATTACTGTACATTTAGCAGCTATCTCCAATTTTCATAATGGATTTGATAATTCTTCGATTATGTCACACGGCTGTGCAAGACATTTTTGAAAGGAGTATTACATGTTAAACCTCTGGTCAAGCCTCCCTTAGAACCCTGGGACTTGACTTTGGTGCTTCAGTCTCTCACAGGTCCACCTTTTGAGCCCTTTGATTCATGTGATTTAATGTTTTTGTCACGGAAATCCTTACTTCTAGTAGCACTTACCTTAGCGAGAAGAGTATCTGAGCTGCAGGCCTTGAGTATCAAGAGACCTTACTTGATCTTCCACATGGATAGGATGTCCCTTCATACTGATCCTTGTTTCTTACCCAAGGTCATTTATGGATTTTCCATTAACCAGTCTATTAACCTGCTGGTTTTCTTCCCTCAGCATTCTACTAGAGGGGAGTATCTTTTGCACACCCTTAATGTGCATCGACAGCTTCATTGTTATTTGGACAGGACTAAATCTTTCAGGAAAACAGGTCAATTGTTTGTAGCCTTTGCATGATCCAGATTGGGTAAACCTGTTTCCAAAGTTACTTTATCCTCCTGGCTTAGAAACGTCATTACCTTTATCTACCAACAGAATAAGCTATCCTTACCTTCCAGAATAAAGGCTCATTCAACCAGATCTATGGCTACTTCTGTAGCATTTCATTCCAGAGCCTCTATGGATAATATCTGCGCAGCAACACTTGGGCAAGACCTCATACCGTTATCTCTCATTACAAATTGGATTTGGCCTACAGGGGACGAGCATCTTTTGGTTCTATAGTGCTCAGGAATATCCTTCCTTAGGGCCACCCAGGACTCAAGTAGCTGGGGATTCGGTCCTATTTGTAATGACTGAGCAAAGATTTACAACATCAGGTAAAGAAGTTAAGTCTTACCATAATGTTCCATCTGTGTTGTAGATCTTTGTTCATTCATTACTTCCCACACTCCTCCCCCCTGCCTGGACTCCTGGTGGACTTTAGGAACTCCTGGTTAGGGTATTTACTCAGACAGAGCCTTCTACTATTTTTCTGTTACTACCTCTATTATATAGGGGTGGGCAAACTCGATGTGGAGTAACTAGGAGAGGGGCATTATGGGTAGGTCTTAGCTGAGAGGTTTTGGCTGGCGCAAGCTTGGAAACGGCCATATCGGTTCCGAGGACGGAAACGAAGTCCTATTTGTCATGAATGAACAAAGATCTACAACAGAGATGGAACGTTATGATAAGACATAACTTTTTTTCCTGCAGTAGTAACCACTGGTGGTTCATGCATCCCATAGGCACAGGCACCCCCCATTTACTCCCCCTCATACATGCTAACATTTGAATACATACATACACACACACACACGCACGCGCGCACACACACACACACACACACACACACACACACACACACACACACGTGCACACTAACATTTTTCTTACTGGCTCCTGAGTTGACAAAATGTCCCTGATATGTTTTATTTTTGTGCTTGTCCTAATAAATCAGAACCTTACACTCAGCCAGTAATGCCTAACTGTAGGGTTTCATTCTTATGTTTCGTAAAGTCGTTTATGATGCTAGAATGGTTGCTTTATTAATTTTTTTAAGTGAACCCGACTAATTGCCTAAACTGTCCCTGATTTTACAGACTGTCCCTGAGTTTGTCTGTTATACATGCCCTGTCCCTCATAACTCATACACCATTACAGTCAGTGAATAATGCCAGACTTTAGAGTCTGATAATTCTTGTAGTGTAAAAAACAGTCTGAAAATGTAAGCCCTCTCAGTTAACATAGAAGGCTTTTGCTTGTGAAGCTGCTTTCTGTTGTGAAGGGTGCAAAATTCAGAACTTTTCCTTTTTACTTTAACGTGTATTTTAATGACATAATTTAGTATGTTAAGAGTATCCGTAGTATCTAGTGGTGGTGCAGAGGACTAACACTCTACTTAGGAGTTGGGTGTGTGCTGGGGTACAGGGTTTGATCGCTTCTCCATTTTACCTTAATTTTTTCCCTCAAAACTTCAGATAATATGTAAGAGAATCCCTGGTGTCTAGTGGTAGTGCAGAGTGCTAAAGGTCTGCAAAAGAGCTGCTGGTGAATGATGATGACACAGGGCGAATCTTTTAAGTGCCTTTAGGGCATGATATAAAGATATTTTTGCTGTTACTGTTCCCCATCCCATGTCTTTCATGTTCAAAACTTTGCTGTGTTATCTTTGCATTTGCCTTTAGGGCACAATATAAAGAGTATCCCTGGTTTCTAGTGTCCTCCCATCCCTAATGTTGCAGGATTAGGTCATTAGTGTAGAGAAGCATTTAGGTATGATAGCAGCCACCAAAGCACACACGTTCACTCATTCATGTGTACACTGTAGAAACACACACACACACACACACACACACACACACACACACACACACATGCATGCACGCGCACACACACACACACACACACACACACACACACACTGCCCCCTCCACCTGATAGCACTCATGTGTGCACTCATCATAATGTACACACACATCCTACCATACCTTCTAACTACCCACCCTACTGGGACCTCTTGGGCAGACACACACACACACACACACACACACACACACACACACACACACACACACACACACAGACACACACACACACACATATACCCACACACACATACAGATACATACAGCCTTCAACACTACCTGTCCTCTAAACTCCCCGGCACTTACCTCTAATAATGCAATTGGTTGAAAGTGAACTTTTGGCTGTGTTCATTAACATAAATGGCCAAAGTAGGTTATGCAGCTGAGCACTTACAGTAAGCATTTTGGGGAGGAGAGAGTACATGGCTAATTAGCATTGACTGCTCCCTTAGTATACTTCATTATAATTTGTGATAGGTCGCACAGACAGCCTACCATGGAGTTGCACCACAGAATGGTACAGCATTGTGTGAGGGTAGTCTTCACATTGGAAATGGTTGCCAACTGACTTGAAACTGTAGTTTTATTGGCCATTTTGGGTCAATTCCAAACTCCTTCATCTTCCTCTCTTAAAACCTGGTTGTCTCATGGTTTTGGCGTCTTTTCAGGCTTGCTGGCTGTTGGTGAAGCACCCACCAAGAGGAAAAAACGCTGAGAGAAGAAAGGAGCCACTTTTGAGATTTTAAGTATTTTTCCTCTGTTTATTTGCTAAGTTTTTTCTGCATAGCCGCCTATTTTGAGCATGTTCTGGCTTGTTAAACTTGATTTCTGCATTAGTAACTGTATTTAGAGCACAACCTAGAGCTGTTTACTAAATTTCCTGTTTGCACTTATTTTTAAAATTGTTTTTTTCTCAAAACTTGCATTTTATCTGTCTTTGGCCTGGCACTCTTGTGTGGGGTCATTTACTGCACTGTTATAACTTGTTGATACTTGTGAACCTCTGCTATTTCTGAAAAAAAAAAAAAAAATCTTGCTTTTTTTCCCACTTTTCTGAGATTTAAAAAAGTTCAGTTACAGGCTTGCTGTTCTTGAACTGTTTGTAAGTTTCTTGGAGGCCATTTTTTGCTTGGGCTAAAGGAAAGTCTCTCTGTTGATCAGTGGTAGTGAAAAACATTGAGCAACCTGCCTGCCCCTGTGGGAGTGGTTACTGACTTGAAACTGTAGTTTTATTGGCCATTTTGGATCAATTCCAAACTCCTTCATCTTCCTCTCTTAAAACCTGGTTGCCTCATGGTTTTGGCGTCTTTTCAGGCTTGTTGGCTGTTGGTGAAGCACCCACCAAGAGGAGAAAATGCTGAGAGAAGAAAGGAGCCACTTTTGAGATTTTAAGTATTTTTCCTCTGTTTATTTGCTAAGTTTTTCCTGAATAGCTGCCTATTTTGAGCATTTTCTGGCTTGTTAAACTTGATTTCTGCATTAGTAACTGTATTTAGAGCACAACCTAGAGCTGTTTACTGAATTTCCTGTTTGCACTTATTTTTAAAATCGTTTTTTTCCCAAAACTTGCATTTTATCTGTCTTTGGCCTAGCACTCTTGTGTGGGGTCATTTACTGCACTGTTATACTTGTTTATTCTTGTGAACCTCTGCTATCTCTGAAAAAAACAAAAAAACAAAAATCTTGCTTTTTTCCCACTTTTGTGAGATTTAAAAAAGTTCAGTTACAGGCTTGCTGCTGTTGAACTGTTTGAAAGTTTCTTGGAGGCCATTTTTTGCTTGGGCTAAAGGGAAGTCTCTCTGTTGATCAGTGGCAGTGAAAAACATTGAGCAGCCTGCCTGCCCCTGTGGGAGTGGTTACTGATTTGAAACTGTAGTTTTATTGGCCATTTTGGGTCAATTCCAAACTCCTTCATCTTCCTCTCTTAAAACCCTCTTTTGCGTGGTTTTGCGTGTTTTTGTGCATAGCGCAACAGCGGGCAGCGCCGCCTAATTGGGTTTAAACTATTCCTGGCTCCACAAAGTCTGCTCTTCACTTTTTCCCTTAGAACTGCACTATCTCTCAATTTAAACACCATATTCTCATTCTAAGGCCCTTCACTGGTCCAATTAAGTAATTCTACAAGTTAGCACTATTGAACCATAAGCACTACTTACTCTTATACTCTCTATGATTACCCTGTCCTCTATTGGTCCATCTTAAATTCAGTTTCCCTATATTACTCTAGCATGTCCAAAGGTCAGACAATGGTTTCCTCTCCAGTACAGCTGGTGAATCTGGGAATTTTGAGGCAATGTTACAACTGTCTCATGTGCATGGACAACCCTCTCCTCCTCCAAACAGGTTCAAATATATGTGAGAGATGCAACTATTTAGCCAAACTGGAGGCTGAGCTCTCATCTCAAAACTGGTGTAACCAGTCAGGAGGAGAAGGTAACCTCACACAACACAATTCCAGTATCACATAGTCCCACCACATCAGCGAACCAAACACATGAATACACAAAAACATACTCGGAGGCTCTAAATAAGAATCTGCCTAAGCAACAGAGACCTCAAAGCAGACATCCAAGCAAACACTACCTCAAAACAAAACACGCACAACACATAACCCACAAAGTCAGTGTGCCAAGCAGCCACAGCCCTTAAGGCTGAATAACACACCTGATACTCTTGTAATAGGTGACTCTATTGTCAGACACACTGACGTCCCGCTCACCAGGCTGAATAAAGAGAAGGTCATGGTGAGCTGCCTGTCGGGTGCTAGGATCCGCCACATAACGCAAGCACTCAGGTCACTCCAAAGCAAATACAAATATGACTCAGTCATTGTACATGCTGGTGTGAATGACCTGAGATGTACCTCCCTGGACTACATGAAAAGAGACATAGAGGAGCTCTCTGATCATTAGCCCAGGCTGGTATGACCCTGACCTTGAGCAGCATCTTACCCTCACCTAGAATGATGCCACAGTACAAAGACAAAATGATCGATTTTAACAATTGGCTAAAATTTTGGTGTCATTCAAAGGGGATCCAGTATCTGTCAGCCTGGGATGACATGCTCGACAAGCCACGTTGCTTCGCTAGGGATGGCTTGCAGCTTGCACCTGTCACCACTGGGCTTTCGGATATTGGCAAAGGCTCTTGACACCCCTATAGTGCCTTTTTTAGGCAAGGCTCAAAAGTCAAACCCACCCCCATAGACAGCACAAGGAACAAGAAACTAAGGGTAATGCTGCTTAACGCCAGAAGTCTTAACCTCAAGATGCATGCACTCGAAGCTCTCCTCAGTATGGAGAACATCGATATCTGTGCAGTGACAGAAACCTGGTTCAAGGCTCCAGAGTGCACCCCAGCACTACCAGGCTATACCTCATATCATGCTTTTCGGCCCCAAAACCCGGACTGAACCACAAAAGGAGGGGGAGTTTCCATATTTATCAAGGATATCCACTCCTCCAGGTTAGTGGCATTGCACAAAGTATCGGAGACCATCCATGTGCAACTAACAGTGGGCAAGACTGCTTTTCAGTTTATAGCATCCTACAGACCACCCCCTCAAAGTCAGGAATCCCACTCGGCTTTCCTGAAAACATTGGAGAACATGAAGATCTCTCCGAACACCATTATATTGGGCGACTTCAACTACCCAAACATTGACTGGGAGCACTACAGAAGCCACAGCACCTTATCCCAAAGGTTCCTGGAAATTATAAACTCAAATGCTATGGAACGACTAGTCACCACTCCCACAAGAGGGGACAACATACTAGACCTGATCATTACCAACATGGGGACTCTATGCTCCACACCAGAAGTATATCCCTCATTGGTAAGATCAGACCATAAATTAATTTCATTGGATGTCCACATCCCGACCCCACCCCCAGCCCAGAAAACCACAGTGAAAAACTTCTCAAAAGCGAACTTCTCACTTCTCAAAACCAAAGTAGAATACTTCAAGGCCCCAGGGCCAGTGGAAACTACGGCCCTAACTGCAGAATCCTATATAAACGCATTCTACGGACATCTCCAGGAATGCATGGATCATGCTATCCCAAACAAAACCAAGACCCAATCATCCAAAGGCAGGCGTCCAGTCTGGTGGACCCCTGCCATAAATAAACTGTACAACAGAAGGAGGAAGCTACTACATGATAGAGCAAAATCCCTAATAGGGAAGGCATCTCTGATCAGTACTAGCAAAAAATTACGATCCCTCATAAAATCCTCCAAGGCCAGCTTCGAGAGAAAAATTGCACAGGACACCAAAGACAATCCTAAGGCTTTTTTCAGTTATATTTTGAACCTGGGATGCAACTCCCAGACTTGTTCTGAGTTGATTCTAAACGACAAAAAATACACTGAACCCACAGACATCGCCAATATCCTGGCAGACAGGTTCAGTGCAAACTTCTCCACCCCCCCCCCCAAAAGAGCAAGTATCTGTCCCGGCACAGGGCTGCCTCCCAAACATCTCTGATGCTCAGGTGAAGGCTGCCCTCTCCAAAGCAAAAAACACTGCTTCCATGGGACCAGGTGGCGTCCCAGGTTGCCCCTACATGAACTCCAAGAGGAACTAATCCCTCAAATAAAACAGCTATACAATCTCAGCCTCACTACAGGATATGTGTCCACAGAATGGCGTACAGCAACAGTAGTCTCACTCCACAAAGCTGGAGCCTCTACGGACCCTGGAAATTATCGCCCCATAAGCCTGACTAGCTTAGTCTGCAAGGCTATGGAGAGGATCATCATGGAGCTCATAAACAAAGACATTGGGGACCTACAGACACTAGATCCTACCCAGTTTGGCTTTGTCAAGGGCAGATCCTGCCTTTTGAACCTGGTTGACTTCTTCGAAACAGTCACCAAAGCCATAGATGAAGGGAAGGTAGTCCACACAGCCTATCTGGACCTTGCAAAGGCATTTGACACAATACCCCACTTGGGCATCATAGATAAGCTATCCAGCTTAAATATAAACCCCTATGTCACAAGATGGGTCGCAAACTGGCTCAAAGACAGAACCCACAGAGTGAGAGTTGCTGGAGCCATGTCAAACTCGAAACCGTACACAAGTGGCTCCCCACAGGGTTCTGTCCTGGGACCACCCTTGTTCGGTATATACTTTTCCGAGGAACAGGCAAACGTGGAGGACTAGGACTCACGAAGTTCGCAGACGATT
Organism: Protopterus annectens; assembly: GCF_019279795.1. Lineage (NCBI taxonomy): Eukaryota > Metazoa > Chordata > Ceratodontiformes > Protopteridae > Protopterus > Protopterus annectens. The sequence goes on along the minus strand of NC_056747.1, from coordinate 667,271,465 downwards.
GCAAACTGGGCGCCATAATCAACTCTCCAGCTGACACAAACATCCTTCAAAAAGACTCACAGAGACAGATAACTGGTGCCAGCGCCATGGTTTAAAGCTAAATGCCAAAAATGTATAGCCATACCCTTTGGCAAAAACAATGTGCCCACAAATTACCACATAGGCGGAAACCCATTAAGTACAGAGAAAGTTATTAGGGACCTGGGGACCCAAGTTGATAGCAATCTCTCCTTTGAAAACCACATTGCCAAAGTGGTTAGAAAGACCTTCTACATAGCCCACCTCATCACAAAGGGTTTCACATCTAGATCAAGAGAGGTAATCGTGCCTCTTTATTCATCCCTCATCAGGCCCATCATAGAATACAATGCCCTTTTGGGATGTATCTTACCCGACACCTGCAGCAATTAGAAAGACCCCAAAAGTATCTCACCAAGAGGATCAAGGGTCTCAAACAGATGCCATATGCTGCTCGGTTAAAAAAACTCCAGCTCTACTCAGTTGCATACCGCCTACTTCGATGCGATCTATGCCTGACATACAAAGCTATGTCAAATCCAGAATTAATGGACATGCTCCACCTCAGTAAATCTAAATCCCTTAGAGCCACACGCTCGAGGGACTTGAACCTCAGCACAGAAATAAATAGAACTTGCTGGAGGGACAGGTTCATAACCCAGAGGCTCCCTTCGCTCTGGAATAGAATTCCAGTTCATGTGGGCAGAGCACTTCACTGAATCTCGTCAAGAAGAATCTCGATAGGTGGATGGGGGATCGTAGGTTTGTCCCAGGGATTACTCCCGTGTCACTATTAGACAGAGACACAGTAAACTAAACCTTAAAAAGGGCACAGTATACTCGAATCAAGGGGTGGCGTAAGCCATACAGAATCGGGCTAGGCTTATAATTGCCCCAGGGCAGATAGCCTAGTATGAACCTATGAACCTATGAGGTGTACATCAGTCTTACACCTTACAGTAGTATTTCTGAAACTGGCTGTATATAACAGATGTAATCAATACTGTACCTAAGCGTGCATGTATAAAACAGAGGATATGCATTTTGCAAGGTTTTTGTGCTTGTATACAGCTCAGCAAGCTCCTGCCTGGTGCCCTGCAGAGTTCTACAGCAGCAGAGAGACAGGGGAAAATAGCACTTTTTTTCTCAAAATTGGCACATTATAACCCAGGACAAATGGGTTCTAGACATAGTGTCACAAGGCTGCAAGTTTCACTTCCATACCCTGCCAAGGTTAAACGGTTGGCCAGACCTGCCAAAAAATCAATAGGCAGAGGCTCAAAAACAAGTCTCATCCCTCATGGACATGTGGGCTATTCAACAAGTGCCACAGCAAGAGTAAGGACAAGGATTTTACTCAAGACTGTTCTTGGTACCCAGAAAGGACAAAGCATGGAGACCAATATTGGACCAATCTATTCTAAACAGTTTCCTGGATATATCAAAATTCAAGATGTTGTCCTTGCAGCAGCTTCTGCTCATGCTGGGCAGAAAGGCTTGACTCGTCACTTTAGACCTAAAAGAGGCATACCTGCATGTCCCAATCAGACAATCATGCAGAAGATACCTCAGATTCAAGGCTGGTTCAAAGCATTACCAATTCTCTGCACTGCCCTTTGGCTTATCTACTGCGTCCAGGGTCTTCACAAAGTGCCTGGCACCAGTAATTGCTTTCTGCAGACAAAGAGGAATACAAATATATCCTTACTTGGACGACTGCCTCATTCAAGCAGAGAACAAGGACATTCTACTACAGCATCTGGCGTTTGTGAAAAAACTTTTAACATGCCTAGGGTACACAGTCAACAAAAAGAAATCAAAACTAGTGCCCTCTCAAGAGATAATATTCCTTGGTGCAAGCTTAAATACAACTGCCCAGATGGCTTATATCACACCAGACAGACAAAGGCAACTGACTATCTATTTCAAGGAAATGGCATCAAAGGCCCAGTTATCTGCAAGAAAAATTCTGCAGGCTTTGGGCTTCATGGCATCCTGCATCCTACTAATTCCATATACAAGACTGTATATGAGGAAACTTCAATGGTACCTAAAAAGTGTCTGGACACAACATTGCCACAGACTGGAAACAATGATTACTCTCATTCCCTGCCTGCAACAGGAGTTTCGATGGTGGGCAAAGGCTTGTCACCAAAACAAGGGACAGCCATTCTCACTACCCCCAGCCAGGCAGAACCTAACAACGGATGCATCAGATTATGCCTGGGGGGCCCACATGGCAGGAAAAGGCATTCAGGGCACCTGGTCCACAAATCAAATGCATCTACATATCAATCAAAAAGAGATGTTAGCTGTTCAAAATGCCCTGACAGCCTTCAAGGACCTAATTCATCTGGGACAACTACTGATAAAAACAGACAATACCATGGTCATGTGGTACATAAACAAGCAGGAGGGCACGCATTCTTACCCCCTTTGCAGACTAGCCATGGCTTTATGGGACACAGCATTGACTTACCAAGTTCATCTGCAGGCACAATTCCTGCCAGGAAAGAACAATACTCTGGCAGATGAACTAAGCAGAAACCTCATGGATCCCCAAGAGTGGCACCTGGATCCACAAGTCTTCAGCATGATAACAAAGAAATGGGGGCGCCTGGACATAGATCTGTATGCCTCCCCTCACAACTATCAACTAAAAAGATTCTGCACAAGGACTTATCACAGACAAGCATGGAAAGTCGACGCCTTATCTTTCAAATGGAAAAACCTATCAGTATATGCCTTTCCCCCACTGCCTCTCCTCGCCAAGGTACTCCTAAAGGTGAGACAGGAGAAACCAAAAATGATTCTGATTGCCCCAGACTGGCCCCGCCAGTACTGGTATCTGATCTTAAGGAACTTGTCTCAATGCCCAGCCTGGACCTTACCTCAAATACCTCATCTACTGTCCCAACAAAACAATCAGATTCTGCACAGCCATCTCAGGACTCTAAACCTGGCAGCATGGTGGATAATGTAGCCATACAAAGCACTCCTCTCAGTAAAGCTGTGATGGATGTCATTTTGGATGCCAGAAGGCTTAGTACTAGAATATCCTATGCTGGAAAATGGAAGAGATTGTGTGCTTGGAACCAAGCTCAAGGAACTGACACAGCTGTTCCAAATATTCCTCAGATTTTGCAATACTTAACTGAGATGCTGGACAAAGGCCTATCTTTTTCATCAATTAAAATTCATGCCTCTGCCATTTTGGTTCATTACAATACAGAGCCACCACTCTTTTCTCATCCTTTATTAAGGCAGTACTTCAGAGGAGCCAAAAATGTAAGGCCTCCAAGGAGATCGCCAGTGCCTGCATGGGACCTCAATTATGTCTTGGAAAAACTCACCCTACCTCCTTTTGAGCCAGCTGCCACTGCGGATATAAAGTTTTTATCTTGGAAAACAGCTCTGCTCCTAGCATTAACTTCTGCAAGACGAGTGTCAGAGCTACAGGCTCTCATGGCTGTGGAACCTTTTATCATTTTTTTATCCAGACAGGATCTCTCTGAGGACAAACCCTACATTTATGCCTAAGGTGGTGTCCAGTGTAGCCCTTAACCAAACTATTCATTTGCCAACTTTTTATCCAAATCCACAGAACAAGGGGGAGAAAATTCTGCATTCTTTGGATGTACACAGACAACTTAGATTGTATTTGGACAAAACTAAAATTTTCAGAAAGACAGAACAATTACTGGTGGCATATGCTGCAGGATCACAAGGAAAGGCTATCTCCAAGCAGACTGTTTCAAAGTGGATAGGTCACTGCATTCATTTCTGCTACTCTCAGCATGGCAAGCCAGTGCCTAAGGGCATTAGGCCACATTCAACCAGAGCTGCAGCCTCTTCTGCAACCTTTCTCAGGGGAGTACCAACCAAAGACATTTTAGCTGCTACTTGGAGTTCAGTGCACACCTTTACAAAGCTTTACAATCTGCCACTATACTCTAAATCCAGAGTAGGCTTTGCCACTGCAGTTCTGCAGGGCCTCATAGCCGCACCTAATGTTGTTTAGCAACAGCCCCCCAACCATAGCTTTGGGACTCTACCCAAATGTAATGACTGCAGCAGTGAAACACGAAGAACATAGTACAGTTGTGTACACTTACCATAAATGTAGATGTTCGAGTGTATTCACTGTTGCAGTCCAGTTTACCCACCCGCCATCCCCCTTATTTCTGCTGGAACTTATCGCCTACCCTTTTGGGGGCACCTGACATCTGGGGCAAGAAAAACTGAAGAAAATGGTGTCGGCTGCATCTTTTATACCCCTGACAACCTGACGTCAGGGAAGGGGAGACAGCAACCGACGCAGGACCCAAGACTTTGGAATTCAGGCCGACTGAGGGCAACCTGCCAGCAGGATTACCCAAATGTAATGACTGCAACAGTGAATACACTCGAACATCTACATTTATGGTAAGTGTACACAACTGTACTTTGCTTGGGCCAGCAGGGAGTCACCAAAACGATCTTGCGGGATACCTTCTGAATTTCCAGAAGTACCCCGGATGTTAGTAAAAAAGGTGAAAAAGCATGTAAGAACATTCCTGTCCAAGGAAAATAAAAAACATTTGTCTTCCAGGCCTTCTGCTTGTAGTCCTGAAACAGAGTCTTGCCAATTTATTGTTTAGATGGGAAACAAAGAGGTCTACTCTAGGAACTTTCCACAGATGGATAAACTCTTGGAAGACCCCTGATCTAGTTTCTATTCATGAGAGTCTGCTCTGGTCCTGCTCAGATTGTCTGCCATTTAGTTTTGCTCTAATAGAATGTTGGATGGCTGTAGAGTGAGATTGTGCCATTAAACCATATTCCAAGCTAACATGGTTATTCTTAGGCTGACCACCATGGGTTTCCTTATATCCATGTGCAGCACTGGGTATTCCCTTCTTGTGCAGTGATGTATTGCTTGCTAAGTAGATATCTCCCTTTTTTCCCCAGCTCATCTGCAGAGTTACACTCCCGGTCTGACAACCAGATTATCATGTCCTCAGGCAAAGCACTAAGGGCTTGTTCCCTCACCAAAATGTCTGCCAGCCTTCCAAAAGTGGTAACCTGACATCCACTCACCCACCTATGAAAATAAGTGCTTAAGTCAGCAATGTAATCACATACCCTTTCATCTGCTGTGCATCTATGCTCACAAAACTGTTTTCTGTAAGCTTGAGGTGTTAACTTAAAACATTCCGATAAACATTGTTTTACATTATCATAGTTTAAACAGTCAGTGTCAAACAATTTAGAAACAGCAGTTAATATGCACCATGGTGTAAGGGGGTCATGAACCATACATAGAGCCCTTGGTCAACATTATAATGTTTACATACTCTTTCAAATATATGAGTAAAACTATCAAAATTATCACCCTCTGTAAACTGTGGAAGAAATTTGCTGTACTTGATTGCCTCTGGGGTTTGGTTATTCCCTTCCCAATTATCTCCATGACCCTGACGAACAGTCAGCATCTCCCTCTTGTGCTGGTTCCGTTTCTCATTTTCTTCAACCTCCAAATGATGCAGTCTCTCTGCTGATTCTACTTTCAAATGTGTGGCCTCTAGTTCAAGTCTCTTTAACTCCTGATGGGTTTTTAAGTCCTCTGAGGAAAAGGTGAACTGTCCTATTACTGAGGGCTGCAAATCCCCATCACCAGACTGGTTATCCTCCTGGTTGCTGGTTTGGGCTACAGCTGCAAGTGAGGCTGAAATCATTTCCTTTTTTAGTCAGATTGGCATGCACCAGTCCCTTAGCTTCACACACCTTGTCCATCTGCTTCTTTGTCAGCTTGCCATAATCCTCTGCTGACATCTTTAGCTGCTTTCCATGGAGAAACTAAACTAAAGAAGTAAATAAAACTATTGTGAAAATGAAACTCTTTTTATGTTTACCTTGTGGCTGCAGAGAGTCCACACACCTTCAGTGACAACTGGTTACAGGCTAAAGCATATCTATTAATATCCACACCACTGCTTACCAATATGTGATGTCCCTGCTCAGGTCCAGTAATCAATGAATCTCAATCTTCACCACTGACACCAATGAGGGACGTTCACTTGGAACAAAAATGGATACACACAGTATTTTCAGATGCAGCTGTGTGCCCCAAGCACAATTTCCTGTAAGAGCACACAGGGAGCATACTCATTCTGGGGGCTGGGTTTCCCTCTCTTTCTCTCTACCTAGACCCCCAGTAACACTCCCCACTGGCACAGCTGTAGAGTTGAGTCTTCATCCGAGTGTCCCAAGCCAAGTCCTCCACTACCCTCTGTTTGAAACCAGTGCTCTGTGTCCCTGCTCCAAGCAGCTGCCACATATACACACACACACACACACACACACACACACACACACACACACACACACACACACACACACACACACACACACCTGAGAAAGGCTGGGACAGATTTATCAGCTGTGCCCCTTTGACCAGACTGTAAAGTAGCTACTGCTACCAGGACATTGCAAAACCAGCTACTCTAAGGCTGTTACAAAGGTATCCAGTTATACTGAGTAAAATTAATACTAATGCAAATGGTAGTGTTTGACCAGTGCAGCAAGGTTTCCATGAGAAGTCACAGTGTCACTAAATAAATATAAGTACTCTCAAAGGTTAGTCACAATGAAAAGTTTAAATATATTCAATAACAAATAATGAAAGAACATGAAAATACTAAATAATTATTTGTAATAAACACCAGCGTTTCATTCAGAGGAAATATTAAAAATAACACAGATGGATAGATTCACACAGATAGAAAAAAACAATACTTAACTAATCTCACTATATTTTCCTGATTGATCTAAAGAACTGTAAGATGCAGCCTTTATGGCCTAAACCAGGCAATTTAATTTCAGACTATTTTTAAAGTTAGCTGGACTGAGATTAACTTCTTCTCTTCCAGTATCTTCTGTCGCAATATATTCATTTCAACAATTACAATACAGTCTGACTTACAGGTGTATTTCTTTTCTGTCCAGCAGGACTCACTGTTGGTACATTTTTAACACAAGCAGCTTTACAAATACATTTTCAACACAAGCACCTGAACACATTAGTTTGATATACAGATGGCATATAATTCTTTACAAATCTCCAGCTAGCTATGCAGGTGAATGTTACACATGCACTACCTTCCTCCTCCTGGCATAGCTGGCAGAACCTCACATCATCACAGGATATATAAAGTTCCTCAGTCTTTTGAGTTTTTATACACTGTTCTCAAACTTGACCTAGCCACTGTAGCTTTACTTAATCTCTCTGCTCCTAAGCTCTGTGTTAATTCCAATCCTACTCTTTCTGATAAGGATGGGAAAATTATTGATAAATATGAGAAACAGTGTATGCTTCTGCAGCTTTAATTTTTAGAATTTTGAATTGTGTAGTTCGTATGTTATGGGTTGTTCTGACTAGCTGCAAAATATGAATAATGTCTTAAATGTAGTTTATTCTTGTGAGAACAAATCTGCTTTAAATAATTTAATTTCTTTTGTTGTTCAAGTCAGTATTCTTTGTTTACACTGTTTGTATGACTCTGTTGATATATCTTCAAGGGGTATGGCCACTGGTACTGTTTTGAAGATGTTTTCACAGCTGCATTCTCAGGACCTCTCAGATGATGTTGAAAATTAGATTTTAAATTCTCCTTTGGATAGATATTTAGTTTTTGGCCCCTCTGCTGCAGAGGTGATCAAAAAGTGTGATAAAATGGTTAAGATGATACAGGGAATCTCTAAGAGTTTTCAGACCACCTTTTCTAAGTTTTCCAAGAGATTATGGCCACTGGTGCTGTTTTGAGGATGTTTGCACAACTGCATTCTCAGGACCTCCCAGGTGATGTTAAAATTAGGTTTTAAATTCTCCTTTGGATAGACATGTAGTTGTTGGCCCCTCTGCTGCAGAGATGATCAGAATTGTGATAAAAGGGTTAAGATGATACAGGGAATCTCTAAGAGTTTTCAGCCCACCTTTTCCAAGATTTCCAAGGGATTCTTTTAACTCCTCATCCAGATTTGGTAAGAAACAAAATAGACACTCTCAACAAATTACAGGTAAACAGATGTTTAAGAAGAAATGGCAAGAGGATTAAAGAAGAATTCTGGAAACTCCCAAAACCAAGGACAGTCCAATAAGTCAGAATGACTATTTAAGAAACTTTGTTCCCCCTCCCTTCCTGGCAGCCTCTTTTTTTTCTTCCTGAATGTCTGAATCTCCATTTTTCTCTTTGGCAGCAGATAGTTTCAAACAAATGGTTTCTGAAGATCATTCATCAAGGTTACAGATGGCAGTAGGTGGAAATTCATGCTTTCCAGGGGGTAATTCATCATCCTGCAGACCAGAATGTTTTTTTTTCCACCTGTCCTTCATCACATGCTGTCTCGGGGAGTGATAAATCAGTTCCCCCTTCCCAGTAGGAAAGGGGTTTTATTCAAGGATGTTTTTAGTGCCAAAGAAGGAAAATTTGGAAGACCGCTGTTAAATCTTTTTTCCTGAACCTGTTTGTGATAGTGCCCAAATTCAAAATTATGGGTGCATAGGTTCATAGGTTAGTACTAGGCTGTCGGCCCTAGGGCCTATACAAGCCTACCCATAACAATTACCTGGCTATTTCTTCCCACAGTATTTACTTCCCTGGACCCCTGTCTAGCCGGGCGACTGATGTGATCCCCGGGGTGAATTTCCTGTCTCCCATCCAATCATCAGGGTTCCTTCTGAAGAGGCACTCTGCTTGACATGTATGGGCAGTCTATTCCAGAGTCTGAGGAGTCTCTGGGTCAGGAACATATCCCTCCAGCATGTTTTGTTCATTATGATGACAAGGTTTAGATCACTGGAGAGTGTGTCTCTGAGGGATTGGGATTTCTTTAACTGTAGCATGTCCAACAGCTCTGGGTTTGACATGGCCTTGTATGTTAAGCAGAGATCGCCTCTGAGTAGACGATATGTGACAGAGTATAGGTGGAGTTTTTCAACTCCATGTACTTTGTAATCTTTCATCTCGTTACCACTTCTTTCTCATTCAAGTTTCCTTGTAGCATTAGACTTAAAAGGTGCTTATCACATCACATTCCTATTCATCCAGACTTCAGATGTTTCTTAAGCTTTTTTCCTTACCCTTTCGATTATCCACTGCACCAAGAATGTTCACAGAGTGTTTAGCTCCAGTTATAGCTCATTGCATGTTACAGGATATCCACATTTTTCCATATTTAGACGACTTGCTTATCTTTACAAATTTCTTTTTTGGGTGAGAGGTCTGCTACACAGGCTGGGATTCCAAGAGAACCTTCAGAAGTCTTTCTTGAGAGACAAAGACTAAGGCAAACAAGAAAGACTGAAAGACAGACAGACATAAAAAGAGACTGACAAAAGAAAGAAATAGGTGAAGTTGAAGAAGAATGGAAGTGCCTCAGAACAGCATGTGTGAGGACTACAGAACAGATATGCAGTTAAACCAGGTATGGAAATAAGTTACATACGAAAGCTGGTGGTGGAATGCAGAAGTCCAGGAAGTCATCAAAACTAAGGGGGAGTTCAGGAAAAAGTTGAAGCTAGAAAAGACGGGCAAGGCTAGAAAGAAATACTGGCTAGCTAACAAAAGGTTAAGAAAGGAGTTGTAATATCAAAGAACAAGGCATCAGAGGCACTCTACCAGCTTCTAGAAAGTGAATTAGTAAATGGTACAAAGAAACTATATCAGGTTACAAGGCAAAGACAGAAAGATAAAGAAGATAGTCAGACACCCTTCATAAGGGATTCCAGCAACAACCTACTCACCAATCCACAGGACATCAATGGCAGATGAAATGAGTACTTCCAGCAGCTTCTGAATAACGAAAACCCCACAGAAGCTGTACTGCTCCAGACACAGCCTATGATGAGAGAAGAGGAGTTTCCAAACATAGAAGAAGTAGCATTGTGGAAAGAAAGGTGTATCTCAGATGGCTGGAGAATAAGCATTCTAGTGCCAGTTTTCAAGAACAAAGGGGACATTCATAACTGTGGGCAGTGCAGAGGTATCACACTCCTGTCACAGTGCATGAAAGTTCTGGAGAGGGTGACTGATAAATGAATATGCAGAGTAGATTAAAGTAAGATGATAGATGAGCGGTTTGGATTCAGATCAGGATGCAGCACAACTTATTTGATGTGTGCAGAGAGAGAGAGATACTTGAGAAGCTAGAGATGACGAAAGACGCTAATTAGGTAGTACTAAACTTGGAGAAAGCATATGACAAGGTCCCAAGAAAGCTATTTGGGCATTCCTGCCATGGTTTGAAGTCCCAGAAATATTGGTAGAATTAGTGCAAGCTGTGTACAAGGACCCAGTAACTCACATGAACAGTGTGCGCTCTCACAGAAGGGTTCCCAGTGGGGAGTAGGTTTGCATGAGGGTCCAACTCTTAGCCGCTGATGTTCATACTGGTGATAGACTGCATTAGCAAACAAGCTGGAGGGGATAGATCAACAAAGTTGCTGTAGGCAGATGATGTGGCATTACTGGCAAACTCTGAGCAAGGACTTCAGTAAAGGCTTTCGGAATGGAATGCAGACTGAAGGTACATAGGATGAAACTGAGTACAGATAGGACAGTTGTAATGGCAGCAAAAAGGGAAAATGAAAAGAACTGAGATAGAAGGGAAAATAATGGAACAGGTTAACATCTTCAAGTATCTGGGAGGGGTGGCTGAGGAGAAGGAAAGCCTGAATGAGGAGGTCAAAGCTAGAATCAGAGAGGCTGCAGCCAACTGGCATAGATTTTTAGGTGTGGTATATGACAGAAGAATGCCAAAGAAGCTGAAAAGTAAGGTATACAAAACAGTAGTGTGATTTGTACTACTGTATGGTACAGAAACCTGGGCAATAAAGGTACAGCAGTTGACGAAGCTAAAGGTGATTTTGAGATGAAGTGCCTGAGGTTGGTGGTAGGATGCACACTGAGGGAAAGATGAAGACATGAGGGCATAAGAGCAGAAGCCATAGTAGCTGAAATTGCAGAAAAGGTCAGAGAGAACAAATTGTGGTGGTCCAGGCATATCTACAAAAAAGCAGAAGATAATTTGGCGAAGAAGATTTGGGAATGGCAGGAAGAATACAGGAAGAAAAAAGGGCCTCCAGCAAAGAGGTGGATGGATTGTGTGAGAGATGACCTGCGACAGTCAGGCATGAATGGTGAAGAAGGTAGAAGGGTGGCATTGAATAGAGAGACATGGCAACAGTTGACATGACATTGCGACCCCACGTAGAAAATGGGAAATAGGAAGTTGATGATGATGCTGTTTCAAAAGTCTTTGTGACTCCTTCTCACAGGGTTAAGTTTCTGGGATGTCAACTAGACACCACAGTTCAAAGAACTTTTCTTCCACAGGAGAAAATAGATCTAGATATAGTTTCTAGTTTTCTCCACTGAGACTTCGGTCACTGCAAAGGAATACCTCAGGATTTTGGGTCTCATGGCTTTTCTGATTCTCATGATACCCCTGGCAAGACTCCATATGGGAAGGATACAGTGGTGTCTGAAGTCGTTTTGGTCCCAGCACCAACAACCCTTGTCTTTAGAAGGTCCCAGTGCTGTGGTTTGTCAGAATGAAAATCTCCTGGTGGAGAAAACAGATATCTTAAAATCCATGTCTTCCCCATCTCCCTCCTTGTTCCAAAGCAGTCAGTCATCACAGAGGCCTCAGACTTTGCTTAGGGAGCAGTTTCAAAAGGGGTAAATGTGCAGGTTGTATGGGGCACCAAAGACAGATGCAATCACTTAAATATAAAAGAGATGCTTGCCCTGATCAATGCTCTCAGCTCTCTGAATCATCTTTGGTCCCCAGGACTTCTTCAAGTTGTTGCAAAAATACCACAGGCATATGGTATACCAACAAGCAAGGTGGAACTAGATCATACTCCCTTTGCTGACTTACCATGTTAGCTTGAGATATAGTTTCAGAGCATAGTCTCATTCTGCATGCATCCAACATTCCATAATGGCAAAATTGTGTGGTAGAAAAACTGAGCAGGACAAGGGCAGACACTCACAAATGGAAACTAGGTCAGGGTGGTCTTTCAATATTTGATCCATATGTGGGGAATTCCAGAAGTAGACCTCTTTGCCTACTCTCTGAACACTGGCAATGTTCTGCTGCAGATCTCCATGCATGAAGGTCAGGAAAATAGAATTCCTTTTCTTTTCGTTGGATAGGAATGTTCCTATATGCTTTTCCACCCTTTCCACTAATGTCTACGGTACTTATGAAGATTCAGTAGGAATCCCCTAAGATTATTGTTAAGACTGTCTTCTGGCCTGACAACCATGGTTCTCCCCTTTTTCAGAAATGGCCAGGGGCAATTACCACAAGCCCCTTTTTTCAGAAATGATCAGGAGCAGTTACCACAAGCTTCCTCACAGACTGGATTTACACCCTGACACCAATCACCTTCAGTTGACTGCGTGGATGATAGGGTCTTAAATCCTTTTAGGCACCTGTTTACTGAGGGCATGCAGTAGGTACTAATGGAAGCAAGAAAGCCTGCTACTAGAAAATCATATATTTGCAATTGGAAAACTTTTTCTAGTTGATGCTAACCAGCACCCAATCAGGCCTAGCTGTTCTTTGATTTTACAATATTTGTGTGAGTTATGGCCTTTCTTAGACCATTATCAAGGTTCATTTATCGGCCATTTTAGTGTGTGTCCCATGGATCTTCTTACAACGCATTCTCATGTCAAAATAATTTTGAAAGGGGTTTTGCATAAAAGGCCTCCAAGAAAACCAGTGGTACCTGCTGGGGATCTTAATTTTGTAGCAGAGAAACCAACAGATGCTCAGTTTGAACCAGCTAACCTGGCTTACTTGAGGTTCTCAATATAGAAAACCATTTTACTAATTGCTCTGACCTCTGCAAGAAGATATCTTGAGTTGCAAGCTGTTGTGGTGAGTCAAACCTGTCTCACTTTCCACAGGGACAGGATTGCTTTGAGAAATAATCCTTCTTTTATGCCTAAGTGGTATCCGAGTTTAATACAAGCCAAACTATTCATCTCTCAATTTTCTTTGCTGAACCCAAAAATGAGAGAGAAAGGATACTCTATGTCTTGGATATCCACAGACAACTCGGGTACTATCTTGACAGAAGTAAATCTTTCAGATCTTCAGATCAGTTGTTCATTCCTTGTGAAGGTAAAAAGAAAGGAAAACCTGTGTCAAAACAGACGATTTTCAAATGGTTGTTTAAGGATATTAACTGTTTTACTTACAACAACAAAACTATTCCAGGCAGACACAAATCCACTCTGTCAGTGCTGTGGTTTTATCTGTGGCTTTTTAGAAAGATTTGTATTCTAGAAGTATTTACAGAAGCTGCAACTTCATCCTCTGTACATATTTTTTACAAAGCACTATAAGCTTGATTTCTTCTCTAGGTGTAGATCAGGCTTTGCAAGGATAATTCTCCAGGTACTCCTAGACTCTTCTCCTTTCACCTCCCAAATGTAGTCAGTTAGGTAATCTACCCATATAGCTATGGTTTCTGCAGCAGTGATCTATATGATGAACATAGTACAGCTATGTAAGTATACTTCCATAACATTTGATGTTCAAATGATCGCTGCAGTAGCTACTCCCGCCATGTCCTTTGTTTTTTGGTGTTTTGTTTATGTCAGGATACGGTTACTTATTTTTTGTTTTTCCTAGTATTGTTTTTTCAGGACTTTCTCTCTCTGTTGGCAGGAAAGCTCTGAAGGGTTTGGTGCCCAAACTTGTCTTTTAATCAGCCGAGTATTAGCTGCCAGACAGTTTGACCATATGGGAGGTGATCTGAAGCTTTGGAATCCGGATGGCTGTTATATCCTTGGCAGAATAGAATTCATATAGTTAAGGCTACTGCAGTAGTGCTCATTTGAACATCTACTGTTATGGCAAATTAACTTACGCAACCCCCTGCTGTCTTGGACTTTGTGTATCGCTCCTCCAGTAATAGATCCAGGGACCTAAATCTTCATCAACAGCTAAATAAAACATTGTGGCGGAACAGGTTTATAACTGAACTCCTCCTAGACTTCTGAATAAACTCCTCTTACATGTTAAGCAGCGCGACTCACTATTGTCCTTTAAACATAACCTGGGTGAAAGGATGGGTGCTCACAAAGTTACCTTGAGATTGAATGTTGTCGTCCTCCTGAAGAAAGGAGGTGTGGCCTGGGAAAGGGTACTGGCAAAACATAAATAATCATAGCAGTAAATGGTTTTGGAATATCTATGAAAATCTATGAAATGTTTGAAATCCGGATTTTACTTGTCACAGTGCATTCAAGCTAGTCATGTCTGAGAAACAGTACCAGGATACTTTATACAAAATCATTATATCTGATATTGTTAATCATCGTTCATTCCTTATGCCTGGGTATCAGTTCCGACCTCGGTACTGAGCCGGCCATTTTCCAAGCTCGTGTCAGCTTCAAACTCTCGAGCTAAACTCTTACCCACAATCCCCCTCTCCCTGTTACCTCAGATTTCGTTTGCTGCGTTGCCATTCGGTCGTGTCAAGCTGCTTTTCTTGAGCTAAGTACAGTTATTTGTTGTATAATAGCCATTTATATTACTTTTCTGTCAGAAAAGTTTCAATTTCGTTGTCTCTTACCCTATCGCATCTAGCAACCTTATTTTCTTGAGGTTTTCTTCTCTTTTCTCTACCTTTTTACCACAAGGTATTTTCCCCTTACCATCGTTGGTAATCTTTCCTTTTTTTCATACCTTCGGGTATTCTTTTGTACCATTGCTGGTACCCTTTTCTACTATCTAATTTTGCTATCATGGCAGATAAGAAAGGTAGTCCGGGGTTTAAATGGTGTTCTGATTGTGGACACAAACTACCTACTTCTGATGCACAGTCTTTGTGCGTTTATTGTTTGGGGGCATCCCACTTATCTGGTTACCCACCCAGTACTATCTGTGAAAACTTTCAAATAGAACTTTGTTGGAAAGGAAAAACAAGTTGTTGCTGAAGGGACTTTTTAAATCTCCCTTTTCAGAGGCTATTTCTGGGTCGGAGGACTCAACCCCTCCTAGAGCCCATAAGAAAATCTTGGATGTTCCTACCAAGGCTAAATCTTTGCCTTTGTCCCTGGCTGGGGACTCCCGCCGACCAAAACCTAAAAAGGCTAAAGTTTCGGCTCCGGAGCTCACTCAGTCAGCCCCAGTGGTGTTCTATTGTCCCCCGCAGTGTGCAGCTCGCCCACTATTGGAGTCCGGCTGAGAGCGTCGGGCGCATTAGACTGTAGCCAGTACCACCGGGCGCTAATGCCACCGACGCCCACGCCAACGATCCTCAGTCTTTTTGCCGGGCATGGGTCATGCAGCGCTTTTGCCAGTTGTCGTTGGCGCAGTAATATTTCCAAACCGGAGTTTCAGACCGGAATTTCCTTATTCCGTACTCGCTGGGGAACATTTTGGTTTTTCTTGCCTTATCCATTTATGTTTTGTCAGAATGTGTGTATTTAACCGATCAGGGGAAACAGTGAACAGGGCTAGGGATAGGGATACCTTGTACCAGTATTTTTATTACCCCCTGAGCAGTGAGCTTGTTGGATGTTGCTTCTGTGCTTGTTTTAACAAACGCATCATTGCTGCTTAACTAGAGCAAACTTATTTAGTGTTTGGGAAGCGCTGTAAAGGATAAAAATGCCGCCGGATGCTGCGACGCCCGGGCTGGCCCCCGGAGCGCAAGGACAAGCCAGCGGGTTAGGGCATGGGACACTGGGCAGTCCCGGACGCTTATCTCTTTTTAGGAAGGTTCAGTGGCCAGTTGAGTTTTGCCAGAGTTTCTATGGAGTCTCAGGGTGCAAGGCTTAACCTTTACAGGAGAAAGGAGGTAGTTTCGGGTGGTGGTACTTTCGAGGGGGCTTTCTCTCTTCTGTTCTTTCAGGTCTTCCTAAGGCTCTTAGAGCCTCCTTCTGCTTCCCTTGCTTCTTTGAGCCAAGCTTCAAGTTCAGTCAGTGGGGGCTTTCTTCCAGCATAGCTCGGGTTAGTATTTCAAAAACATATGCTTAAATGGCAAGATTAAAATGATTCAAGGATTAGAGGTTCTATGCCCCTCTGGATAAAGAGGCCCAGGTGAACCAGTTTTGATAGTTTTTTGTTTGATTGTTTTGGGCAGTCTTCTTCTGGGAAGATTTGCAGGAGTATTATCCTTATTCTCTGGATTCTGATGTGGATTCCACTCCTCTACAGCTTCTCCTCCTGAGGATTTCTAGAGAGAGACTCTCCCATTCCATGAGGAGCACTTTGGGAAGGCCAGGATTACTTACTCTGATTCCAGGAAAGGCTTAGGGAATTCTTGTTTCCCCCCAGCATAGGGGCTTAGCTACACCTCCTGTGTTGAATGTGGTGAAGATGTTTTTTTGCAGGCTTCCCTGAACCCCCCTGACTTGCCTCCTGCTCCTGTTAAACCCGACATAGGTACTATAGGGGTGCCTGAAGCTCATAGTATTTGCTTTAAGAGTCCTAGAGCGGACTCCAGAAACTGTTTCTCAGGGGCCCTAAAGTGTTTAAGTTGTGGTTAAAAAATCCTGTTCCCACTGATAAAGAAAAGAGGCAAGGGGCAGGGGAAGAGGTGGAAAGAGAACTTGTATATTCTTTCCACTCTAGCTATGAATGTTTTGTTGAATTGTTTCACATGCTAAAATATCAAAATTTTCTCTTTCACAATTGAAATCTAATGTGAAGGTATTGAAGGAAGGTTGCTGGTGTAAAGAGTTGCTGGATTTGTTCATGTGTCTGAACAAGTGGGTAGCAATTCTTTTTTGATGCTGTACAGGCCTGCACAGGCCTCCCCGAGGGTGGCTGCCACTTCTGGCTGCCACCTGGGGGGTTGCCTGGTTGAGGAGCCAGGACCTAGCTGAGCATGTGGATGAGCATGTATTGACAAGGTCTTTTTATTTGTTTGTGCAGTCTGGAAGCAGTTTTAAAGAAAATGGAGGACAAAGCTAAGGAGGACAAAGCTAAGTCTATATTTTTTGTTATGCATTTTTGCAGGTGTTTTTTGCGGGGTTTACCACCTATTACCTGCTAAGGCTGGCCTGCCCCATTATGATTCCCAGTCTAGGGCAGGGGTAGAGCAGGTAAGGCAGAGCTAGGTAGGCTTTTAGGCCCAGAACAGGGAGTTCACCTGCTGAGACTTGGGGAGGGGGTCTTCAGTCAGAGGGTAAACAGACCCATTTTCGTGCCTTTCTTTTTACAGTCAGATCTTCAGCTACAGCTCCTTTGGGAGGAAGACTGTCTCTTTTCAAGTTGGGGAGGGAATTATTTATGGGAGACAGATGGGTGAGATCTATCATTCACCACTTCAGTTACAGGTTTTGTGTTGTTTTATTTCCCTTTCAACCCTTTCAAAGACATCCCTCCCTCCTCAAAAGAAAAGAAGCTCACAAGCAAATTTCTCAGTTACTCCAGATGGGGCCATTCAGCCCAGTTCCAGATCAGGCCTAGGCCTTTAAGTTTATTCTCGCTTCCTCTTTCCCCAAAGAAGGGGAACAAGGGGAACCAATTTTGGATTTATCTCCCTCAACACTTATCTGGACATTCCAAAGTTCAAGATGTCAAGCTATAAATGTTTTTTACCTCTCTCTCTTTAAAGCAACTGATCAAAAGATCACTGGATGGTATCTCAAGGAAGCTAATTTTCACCTTCCTGGCTAAGTAAAACTAAGGAAGTATCTGCGGTTCTCGAAAGCTGGAAATTCTCATTTCTCATTCTCTGCATTTACTTATTGCTCTATCTTACTGCGCCATAGAGTAGTACTCAAGGTCTAGCTCAGTCTGATAGCCATAGCTACAAAAAGAAATAAATCTATCCTTACTTGGACGACTGCCTGATTCTGGCCTCTTCTAAAAAAAAGAACCTTCTACAGAGCACAGCATTGTTATAGCAGTGCTAAGTGCTAAGATGTATTCTGGTTCTGTTAAATAAAGTCCAGTCTAGTAACTCTCTCAAGACATGTGCTTTCTGGGTGTGAGAGAGCCTACGCAAGGCAGACCTTGGCCTTTTTAAAACAAACAAAAGAATCTATCACTTACTCCATCAACCCCATCATCAGTCCGCTGACTGCACACCTGCAAGGACGCCATTAGGGTTCATGGTATATTCTGGTGCTTTGCTTGCCAAACTGCATATGCATGAGGAAGCTATATATCTCACAAAATGTGGTATCAACAAACTGCTGGACACAGTCACACTCAATCTCAAATAATACCTTGCCTTCAAAAAGAATTTCTGTGGTGGGCTCAGGAATGCTCACCTAAACAAGGGATTCTGTGACCTCGAGGCAGGCTTAGTCAGGATTTTAGTCAGAGATGCCTCTTGACATTGCTTCTTCTGGGAGCCTATCTAAATGGAATGGAAATACAAGACAAGTGCAGCCTACAGCATCTACATATATATACAGAACATGAAGGAGATGTTAGCAGTCCAGTTTGCATTAATGGCTGGCGAGTTACTTTCCGAGGGCTTCGGTGCCTAGACCTTTGGCACCGAGGCCTTCGGCTCCATTAGTGATCTTGGCTCCGTCTTCTCCTGCAGCCTTCACTATATCGGCACCGAGGGGCTCCCCGGTTCAGACTATTACCACTGTTTCAGCACCAATCGTTCAGTCAGTGCAGACCTTGACGACGTCGGCTCTGACATCTTACACGGAACCGACACCTTTATTGTTGACTCCAGTTTTTTCAGTTCCAGCTTTGCTACCGACAGCCACTTCAGCACCGATCCCTGTGTCGGTGCAGACCATGACCCCGACACCGATGACTTCTTCGGTGCAGCCACCCATAGTCCAGTCTCTCTCGGCACCGTTTTTCTCGGTGCGGACAGGTGAGATGGGCACCGAGTTTGCCTCTTCTGTGAATAGGCCTGTTTCTCCCTCAGTTTCTGTGAGGTCCACTAGAAGCTTTTCCAAAAACAATGTGTTGCATCTTGTGGATCAGGTGCTCTTGGCCAGAGGTATCCCACCCCCCAGGAACTATCCTTCCTTGGGAGGTGATCACCCGTCTCCAAAGACCCCTTCTTATTCTCCTCCTTCATTGCCTTTGACGTCCATGGATATAGCACAGTCTTCCCCTTCTGCGGTTCCCTTTATGGATCTCACTAAGGAACCGCAGTTGCCTTCATGGCAGGAAAGGTTTGCTGTGACCCAGGATGTCAGTTGTAACATGCATAGTTTGCTGCTCCACAGCCATGTAGGGACTCTGGGTTGGCAGGCTGAGCCACTTAGGGGAGGGGTGACCCCTGTCCTAGACATTCACTCCTCTTCAGGTGCACCAGCCTTCCAACTGATGGAGAAGGCTTTCACTGCTGCTGACAATACTGGACTGTCTATCCCTCCGCCCTCCTCTGGTACACTGGTTTCACAAGTCGCATCGAGCGGGCACTGGGTGCAAGGGCCTCAGGACATATTCCCACAGGAAACCCCTTTTCTGCTGTCTTCCCCAGCTTCTCTGATGAGGAAGTCCACTGGAAAAGTTTGTGTAAGAGGAAGCATATGGACTCCACAGAGGAGTCCCTCACTGAAGACGCAGATTTTGATGAGGGGGAAGGATCCCCTCGGTCACCCTCTGAGGTATCCTTTGGTGATATCCTCGAAATCTTGAAACAGAGAGTTGACTGGCAGTCCTCTAATCGACCTCTGAGGAATCTGTGTTCCTGCAGGCCTTTCACGCCCAGCCCCCTACCTCCTGGGTTACTCCACCTGCCGATGAACTTGTCCGGCTTATTGTGCAGTGTGCTTGGAAGGCTCCTGACACCGTCGAAGCTATTCCCCGGAGGCCAGATAAGATTTCATCCCCTCCTGCTACAGATCCCCATTGGTCAAAACGTCTTCCTGTGGATGCTTTGGTGGTGGCAGCCGCAACAAAAAAGGATCTGGCAGAAGAAGAAAGCCAGACTGTCCATCCACCTAACAAAGAGTCCCAGGCCCTGGACAGGATAGGGAAGCGCACCTTTGTATCAGCGACCTTTACTATTAGGTCCCTGAATTATATGGCACACTTTACCAGGCTTCAAAGGGATCTGATATCTGAGCTCTCTGAAACCTTGGCTGGTGCCATGTCTGTTGAGGTCCGTGACAAAGTGGCCTCTCAGCTGGCCACCATTGAGTCAATATCTAACTCCTCTATGCGACTGATATCTCACGCATCAGAAGGAGCAGCTAGAGCAGCGGGTTCAGTTGCGGTCTTGAGACGACACGCCTGGATGCACTTGTGCAATTTCACGGCACCCTTTAAGGCTTCCTTTCTTAATGCTCCCATTGAGGCCTCCTCGTTGTTTGGACCCAAAGTTAAAAGCACACTGGCCAGATGTGAACAGGACGGTAAGACCCTTTCTGCCGTAGGTGTCCGTTATTCTTCCCCTCAATGTGCTTTCTCCTGAAACCAAAAGAGTGGGAAGATATGGTTCAAGAAATCTCAGGGTCCTTTCCATGACACACAGGCCGAGTTCTCCCCTAGAGATATGTCCTACCAGATTTTAATCTGTTATTTTTTTGCTCATGTGGTATCTGTCTTGTCTATATGTGGAGCTTTTCTCCCCGGGCCTCTGCTGAAAATGGAAATATATACAGTCAGACTAGCCCGGTTAACAAATGTAAAATAAAGAAATAAATAAATAAATAAATAGAGGCAGAGGGGGAAACTCACAGGGAAGACGCTCCTTTCGGGGCAGAGGGGATCCACGTAAGCAGGGTTCCAGGGATTCTTTCCCTGGCCAATCCTACCAGCACTCCTGAAGAGTGGCCCAACTCCTTTCCTGTGGAGGTGGTTGGGGGACGTTTCTCCTTGTACCCTTCTGCCTGGCAAACCATCACCACTGATTCTTGGGTACAAAGGATTATAACCAGAGATTATCATATCCCCTTTGATCTTTGTCCTGTCCCTTCAAAAAACTTTCCTGACGTTCCACCCAATCAAAGGGAAGAAGCAGCACTAGAGATAGAAAAGCTGCTAAGAAAGAGAGTCATCCAGATAGTCCCTCCAGACCAGATAGGATCCGGATTCTACTCAAGACTATTTTTGGTGCCAAAGAAAACCGGGGACTGGAGACCAATTTTGGATCTCAGTGTATTGAACAAGTTTGTGAGAGTACAAAAATTCTGGATGGTCACAATACAGTCTATCCTCCTGCTTTTGGAAAAAGACGATTGGATGTGCTCGATAGATCTTCAAGATGCGTACTACCACATAAAAGTGGACAGGTCATCAAGAAGATTTCTGCACTTCCGTGCGGGAGCCAGTCACTACCAGTTCAGAGTACTGCCCTTCGGACTCTCTACAGCCCCCAGAGTGTTCACAAAGTGCATGGCAGTTGTCACAGCTCACTTGCGACTTCAAGGATTCCAGATGTTTCCATACCTAGACAACTGGCTCATTTCCACTCCCACCAGACCTCTACTGGAAGAAGCCCTGGCATACTCTCTCCTCGCTGCCCAAAGGCTAGGCATAACCATAAACTGGCAAAAATCCAATCTCACCCCATCTCAGTTGACAGAATTCATAGGGGTTATCTTGGACACGAAGAACTGCAGAGCTGCCATTCCAGAGCACAGAGTTTTAAGGATAAAGCAACAACTGATTCCAATCCTTTCAACGGAGAAATCCACGGCTCACTCGGTTCTACAGCTGTTGGATTCCATTGCAGCCTCCATCACCATTGTCCCCCTGGCCAGGTTTCACATCAGGCTTCTACAATGGCTACTGGTCACCCAGTGGTATCCCTTTCAGCATCCTCTTTCAGCCATGATTCGAGTAACCCACAGGTGTAAACAAGATTTAAATTGGTGGATGACACACAATCTGTCACAATGGTCTCGCCCCTTTTCCCCCCAGCAACCCAAGGCCACAGTGACCATGGATGCCTCCCTGATGGGGTGGGGTGGGGGGCTATGTCAGGGACAGACAGTCCAAGGCACTTGGTCTGAACTGGAGGCCCATCTGCATATAAATGTTCTAGAGCTGGGGGCGGTGCTTCTGGCATTGCAAGCATTCCATCTCCTGCTGCTGTCTGGGACAATTGCAATTTAATCAGACAACATGGTGGTGGTCTGGGTACATCAACAAGCAAGGTGGAACCAAATCTTACCCCCTTTGTCGAGAGGCCATCAGGATATGGCAATGGGTGATGGCTACCAACCGTTTTCTTCTAGCAATGCACATTCCCGGGAGTTCCAACGTGATAACAGACAGACTCAGCAGGTGCATTCTTCAACCTCACGAGTGGTCCCTGAATCCCTTGATAGCGGCGGAGATCTTCTACCACTGGGGCCGTCCTTGCTGTGACCTTTTTGCATCCCCGACCAACTACAAATGCAGCAATTACTTCGCCCTGATTCCCCCTCCGGGACAGTCACCCAGGGACACTCTAGTCCATGATTTGCCCTCGGGTCTTCTTTACGCATTCCCACCCTTTCCCCTCATTCCCCAGTTTCTGAAGAAAGCCTGTCGGTTGAAGAGCAAGGTGATCCTCATAGCACCATATTGGCCTCGACAGATTTGGTTCCCCTTCCTTTGGCCTCACCTACTAGATCGACCATGGATTCTCCATCCAACCCTGGATTTGATCTCACATCCACAGAACCTGATTCATCCCAACTTGATCAGCCTGAAGCTCACAGCCTGGCTACTCCAATTCCCTTGATTGCCAGGCACAATGATCTTTCTTTACCAGTGCATGACATTCTTATTGCATCTCATAAGTCTTCCACTGGAATTACTTATCTGAGCAAGTGGAAAAGATTTATGTGTTGGCTGAAAGATAAACAAGTAGATCCCTTCTTAGCACCAGTGTCGATAATACTAGACTATCTGGCCGACCTTTTCCAATCGGGTCTGTCGGCCTCTACCATTAGAGTTCATTTGGCTGCAATTTCTAATTTTCATGAGGGTGTCCAAGATTCCTCTCTTATGTCCCACAACTTGTGCAAGACCTTCATAAAAGGTGTGAATCATCTGAAGCCACCTTTTAGAGAACCTATTCAACCATGGGATTTATCATTAGTGCTACAAGCTCTGACAATGCCACCTTTCGAACCATCTTCTTTTTGCGACGTCAAGCATTTGTCATGGAAAACCTTATTTTTGGTTGCCATTACTTCTGCCAGACGTATTTCTGAGCTTCAAGCTTTATGTATCAAGAGTCCATACTTAATTTTTCATAGAGATAGAGTGTCTCTGAGAACTAATCCATCATTTCTGCCAAAAGTGATCTCTGAAATGTCCATTAATCAAACCATTGAATTGCCAGTTTTCTTTTCCCAATCATTCAAACAGAGGAGAGTATTGCCTACATACCGTAGATATCCACAGGCAAATCTGTTTTTACTTAAACAAGACTAGGTCCTTTCATAAATCTGACCAGTTATTTTTGGCCTTCTCTGGACCTAGATTAGGATCTGCTGTGGCTAAGGTCACATTAGCTAGACGGTTGAAGGACTGTGTGACCTTCATTTATACACAACATAATATCTCGTTGCCTACTACCATGAAAGCTCATTCAACAAGGTCGGTGGCAACTTCTGCTGCCTTCCATGCCAGAGCTTCTTTACATGACATCTGTGCAGCTGCAACTTGGGCTACGCCTTATACCTTCATCAATCATTACAAATTGGATTTGGCCTCCAGGGGAAGAGCATCTTTCGGTTCTATGGTGCACAGGAATGTCCTTCCATGAGAGCCTCCCAGGAATAGAGGTAGCCGGGGACTCTGTCCCATGAGTAAGGAATGAACAAGGATTAACAATATCAGATAAAGAAGTTATGTCTTACCATAATGTTCCATCTGTATTGCTGATCCTCGTTCAGTCATTACGACCCTCCCTCCTTCCCCCTCCTGTGGTTTCTAGTGGATCTCGCCATCCGGTTCTCTTAGGTTGTTTGACCAGAGGTAGCCTCTACCTTCTTTGACTTGCAAACTCAATCTGAGGTAACAGGGAGAGGGGGATTGTGAGTAAGAGTTTAGCTTGAGAGTTTGAAGCTGACGTGAGCTTGGAAAATGGCTGGCTCGGTTCCGAGGTCGGAACCGATACCTATGCGTAATGACTGAACGAGGATCAACAATACAGATGGAACGTTATGGTAAGACATAACTTCTTTTTTCCTGGCATTATTTTTCTTAAAACTTCATTCTTTGGCCACTTCCTTCATTTTCTTAACTGTGGTTCAGGTCAGATAATTGCAGTTTTCTGTAATGTTGGACAGTTTTTGCTTTCTACAGATCTCCTCGCTTGTAGGCTTCAGGGCATTTTTTTCACTTCCTTTCACTTCATCTTTTTTTTACTCTTAGCATGTACTCATTGCTGTGTGAAGCTATTTGTTATTACTTGCTGAGAAGTGTTAATAGATATAATTTCAACTTGTTGTTTGCTGTTGTATGGCTCACTGCGGTTGTATCAGTGTCAAGGGTTGAGCTGTTGGAATTCAGCTTGATTCAGATTTTGTTGGCATTAATGCAGGCTTTGATGGAATAATCCTTTGGGGTCAAGACCCTCAACACCTGGACCCAGGTTGATAGATTTGCAGTTCCTGATGTCAGAGGTTGGTCCTTGGATACCATGCCTGTTAATTTTGATGCTGGCATCATAGGAGTTCAGTTTTCTGCATTTGGGACCAGTACTCTTGCCCTCCAGAGCCACATCAGTGGTGATGCCGACACAACTGGCACAGACAGTTTTACTTTTGCCAGTCTTAGCACTTTCACTTCATTATAATATTGTTGTGTGTGTACATGTTTCCATGGGCTTCTAGCCCTCCAGCCATCCATCTTATTGGACAGCAGGGTGAAGCATTCAGAACTCTAATGCAGATTTTCCCCATAGTATTTGGACTTGTACCATTTTCTTCATCATCCTCAACCTTATCACCAATGAGACCTGGTAAGAAACATATTTGAAAGGGGAAGCATGTAGACTCTCTTTTGGTCTTCTACTTCAGATATCAAGAATGAGAAGGATGCAGATTCCCCCACATCCTGTATTTTAGAAATGATGAAGCAGAGAGGGGAGATGATCCACAGACATTACATCTTTTCCACAGAAGACTCTGTAAGAAGTTTTCTGGACACCCCAAACTTCTACCTGTGTGGTCCCACCAGTAGACAAAATTGTAAAATTGGTGAAGAAGACAACATGGGAATGTGCTGGTGGTGTGGAATCTGTCTCAAAGAGACCAGACAAGGTCCTCCATCTTCCTACTGGCTGGATTTGTTGGATAGAAACCATCAAATCTGATTCTGTTGTGACAGTAGCTGTGCATAAAAGGGTTCCAACATTGCAGCGCCCTGTTGTTCATCCGTCAGATAAAGAATTAGGGGCTGTGAGCACATTTGGGAAGTATATGTATGTGTCCTTCACTTTTTCTTTGAGGAGATTGAACTATCACACGTGGTTCAATTCCTATGCCTGCTAGTAGATGAGATGCATCATTCATTGGATTAGTTGCTAGATAGACACCCACAATCAGCGTGCAGTCACAAATGGCTGTCGTAGCACTCATCCAACCTTCACCATCTGGCACCAGGGCTGGATCCCTGAACTAGTGCCTCCCACCCTAACGTTGAGAAGCAAACCTGTACTGCTTGATAAAATTGCAAACAAGAAGCTCACTACAGAGTTACTACCATATGTACACCTTACACACAAAGCAGATCAGCAGAGAATGCAACTACAGTAATGGTGTTCATTTATGAATCCTTGATGTCCTTGTGGCGGCTTCATAAATCAGTGGTGGTACTGCACTCCTGCATCATTGGTGCTTATCAGTTGCTCACCTGTCAGCACACAGGGCAGCTATACCCTTTGCCCCAACCTAAGTTTGGTCCTGTTTGGTTCACAGGTGTAGGCATTGCTCTGTGCCTTCACGCCTGCCTCTGGTTGATAGAGATTTCTCTGAAGATATCAAGATGTTCTTTGTAAATTCCCCTTTTTGGTT
Source organism: Protopterus annectens (assembly GCF_019279795.1). Taxonomy (NCBI): domain Eukaryota; kingdom Metazoa; phylum Chordata; order Ceratodontiformes; family Protopteridae; genus Protopterus; species Protopterus annectens. The sequence continues at coordinate 667,245,486 of NC_056747.1, read as the reverse complement.
CCACTGTCTTTAGGTGCAATGTTAGGACACACCTGGAGAACCTGGAAAGGAGAGCTTTTTTGCTGCTTTTTAAACAAGAAAACAAGAAACATTTGTTATTAAATTATAACTTATGACATAGACAACTGTACATGTATATAAATGAAAACAACCATATTGACATAATCCCAGCTGCAAGCATTCTACATCACAAAACATACTGACATAATCCTAATTGTAGACATACATTACTTATAATCTACCCAATCATTGTCAGTTAAACATTACATAGCTCATTCAAGTCCTGCATTCTTTTAAACCTTATTCCTCCCATGTATGTATTTTTCCCACAATTCCCATTTTTCTTATGTAATTTGCTCCTACTCTTTTTTAAAGATCCCAGTTCTAGATGTTCTTCGTGTTTCACTGTTGCAGTCATTACATTTGGGGTAATCTGCTGGCAGGTTGCCCTCAGTCGGCCTGAATAACAAAGTCTTGGGTCCTGCATCGGTTGCTGTCTCCTCTTCCATGACTTCAGGTCGTCAGGGGTATAAAACATGCAGCCGACGCCATTTTAATCAGTCTTTCTTGCCGCGCCGTGCCCGAAGCAGAAGCAGTTCGCAAGTGCTGGTCGGCTGACTCCTGAAATTTTCGTATTCGAGTTTCAGAACTGAAGTTTTCAAACTAAAGCTAAGTACCCTGTTGGGGGAACTATTGCTTGCTCCTTACCGATGTCAGTAAAAGTTAATAATTGCATTACTTGTGGGAAGCAAATACCTCATAAGGATTTTCATTTGTACTGTATTCCTTGCCTAGGCCCTGATCACAATGTGCCTTGCTGTCGGTTTTGTGCTAAATTTAACCAATGCACTATTAAGCGTCGGTATATTTTTGCTTCTAAATATTTTGGTTCAAGATTTAACTACCCTGAAATGTCGTTGGTTAGCAATCCAACTACCGGAGTTCACAAAAAACGCAAGGAAAAAGACAGAGACAGACTGTCGAGGTCCAAAACCGACGACGAAGCTTCTCCTAAGCCAGTCGCCAGTTCGCCGGTACTCAGTGAGGTGCTTTCGCAGCCCCTGATACCCGCTACTTATGAGTCGCAGGCCTCTACCGAGACCCATTTGGAGTCCGGTATGCCGCAAAGTTCTCTTAAGTATTGAACCCGTGGATGTCTCTCCCTTGGATGGGTCCAGAGCCACTGAGCAGGCACCGGCTTCTGAGGGTGTTTTCAGACCTCAACATTTTTATATTAAACTGATGCCAGCAAAAAAAACCAAGGTCAAAACCAACTTCTATGTCTAAAAACCCGACGCATGAGCCATGTGCTCAGGCCCCTATGCCTAAAAAACAGATGATCAAAATGGCTGAGGATTTAATTACCTTGATCAGGGCCCCCCCCCCCCCCCGCTAAGAGGCCTAGGCAAGACACTGATTATGAATCTTCAGATCAGGTTTCCATTTCTTCTGATTCCTCTTCTGATCAGGAATTTTCTGTTCCACCCTATGAGGATTCTGATGCAGAGGAATCCATCCCATCTGCATCTCCTCCTGAGGATTACTCTTTTGGAGAGACTTTGCATACTTTAAGGGAACATTTTCACTGGAAGTGTCAGGACTTCTCTGAATCAAAAAAGAGGCTTAGGGATTTCCTTCTTCTTCCTCAGCATAGGCGTTTGGCAGTACCTCCTGTATTAGACATTGTTGATGATGTGTTCTCGGAATCAAGCATGGCTCCTGATTCCCTGCCTCCGACTCCTAGTAAGCCAGACAGATATTACAGGGTTCCCGACTCCTACAAATTTATTTTCAAAAACCCAGCTGCTGATTCTGAGACTATTTCTCAGGGTCCCAAGGGTATTAAGGCTTCTACAGCCAAAAATCCTACCCTTTCTAATAGAGATTCCAAGGCACTGGATAGATGGGGTAAGAAGGTTTATACATCTGCAACCTTGGAAATCAGGGCTTTAAACTGCCAGTTTCATATGCTTAAATATCAGCAACATGTTATGGGTTTACTGAAACAGAAAATGATGTTGATTTCTGATTGTGTGGAAAATAAAGAGTTACAGGATTTATTGCATTCAGCAGAACAGGTTGGAAAGCATACTTTGCAATGTGGTTTTGATTCCTTGGAGGCCTCTTGTAGAGCCACCGTTACTGGATCTGTGATTAGAAGGCATGCCTGGCTCAAGGAGCAAAATCTGCCTGATCATGTTAAAGCTAAATTGTTGGATGCTCCTTTGCAGCATGATACTCTGTTTGGTAATAAGGCAGAAGAGGTTTTAAAGAAAATGGAAGACAAAGCTAAATCTATGCAAACTGTAAAAGATTTCTTGCAAGTGCAGCCACCCAGGTTCAGTAGGCACTGGCCTACTAAAAATTGGTCCTTTCCTGTGTCCAACAGAGCCACTCAGGGCAAACCCAGGCACTCAAAAGGCTCCAGATGTCAATCACAGGGTTCTTACAGGTCAAAGCAATGGGGTGCCTCCATCTCCAAATCTGGAGGAAACAAAGCACAACCCTACAGTAAGCAGTCTCAATGACTTTCCTCTACCATCTCCAAGCACTTATCTTTTGGCAGCCCCCTTGGGGGGAAAATTAGCACTTCATGCTCAAAATTGGCAGTTAATTACCGAGGACAAATGGGTATTAAACATAGTATTCCAGGGGTACAGATTTCATTTCCATACTTTGCCAATTCCAAACGGATGGCCGGATCTGCCACAAAACCAGTGGGCAGAGGCCCAGAAACAAGTCATGTCCCTCATGGATATGGGGGCTATTCAGCCGGTACCAGAAAAGGAAAAAGGACAAGGATTTTATTCAAGACTTTTCCTGGTACCCAGAAAAGACAATTCATGGCATCCAATCCCGGACTTATCAATTCTGAACACGTTCCTGGATATTCCAAAGTTCAAAATGCTGACTCTACAACAGCTACTGCCTATGCTAGGCAAGAATGCTTGGTTAGTAACTCTAGACTTAAAAGAGGCATACCTGCATATCCCAATAAGGGAATCATGCAGAAGATACCTCCGCTTCAAAGCAGGTTTTTTGCATTACCAATTCTCTGCACTGCCCTTTGGCTTATCTACTGCGCCCAGGGTCTTTACAAAGTGCCTGGCACCATTAATTGCATTTTGCAGACAAAGAAACATTCAAATTTATCCTTATCTGGATGATTGTCTCATTCAAGCAGAGGACAAGGACACTCTTCTTCAACATCTGGCATTTGTAAAAAGGCTTCTAGCATGCCTAGGGTACACCATAAATGAAAAGAAATCACAACTGGTACCGTCTCAAATAATTACATTCCTGGGTGCAAGCTTGAATACAACTGCCCAGATGGCTTACCTCACGCCAGACAAACAAAGTCAATTGACAACATACTTCAAACAAATGGCAACAAAAACCCAGTTATCTGCAAGACAAATTCTGCTGGCTTTGGGGTTTATGGCATCCTGCATTCTATTAATTCTATATGCAAGACTGCATATGAGGAAACTTCAGTGGTACTTAAAAAGTTTATGGAGTCAACATTGTCACAGCCTGGAAACAATGATTCCTGTCATTCCCTGCCTACAACAGGAGTTTATTTGGTGGGCAGAAACATGTCACCAAAACAAGGGACTGTCATTCACTCTACCCCTGCCACCCAAACCCTAACTACAGACGCATCAGGCTATGCTTGGGGGGCCCACCTGGCAGGGAGATGCATTCAGGGCAATTGGAGCCCAAACCAAATGCATCTGCATATCAACCAGAAAGGAATGCTAGCTGTTCAGAATGCTCTGATAGCCTTCAAGGACTTACTTCATCCAGGACAACTACTGATAAAGACAGACAACACCACAGTTATGTGGTACATAAACAAGCTGGGGGGTACACATTCCTACCCCCTTTGCAGACTAGCCATGGCTGTGGAACACAGCCTTGACTTACGAAATACATCTTCAAGCTCAATTCCTGCCAGGAAATCAAAATAGTCTGGCAGATGACCTAAGCAGAAATCTTGTGGACCCGCACGAATGGAAACTGGATCCACAAATCTTCAACATGTTAACACAGAAATGGGGGAGCCCAGACATAGATCTATTTGCCTCTCCCCAAAACTATCAGTTGGACAAAGTCTGCACAAGAACTCATCACAAAAAAGCATGGAAAGTGGATGCTCTATCCTTCAGCTGGAAAAACCTATCAGTCTATGCCTTTCCACCTCTGCCTCTACTTTCAGAGGTCTTACTAAAAGTCAGACAGGAAAAAAACAAAAATGATCCTAATTGCTTCGGACTGGCCTCGCCAGCACTGGTACCTGCTTCTAAGGAATATGTCACACCTTCCTCCGTGGTACTTGCCTTAAACACCTCACCTACTGTCTCAGCAGAACTATCAAATTCTGCACACTCAGCGCCAAACTGTGAATCTTGCAACATGGCTAATCAACTAATTATTCAAACCGCATCTCTAAGTAAACCTGTGATGGATGTCATTTTGGAAGCCAGAAGGCCTAGTACTAGAAAATCTTATGCTGATAAATGGAAGAGATTCTGTGCTTGCAACCAAGCACAAGGAATAGACACAGCAAAGCTCTATATTCCTCAGATTTTACAATACTTAACTGAGATGCTTGACAAGGGCCTATCTTTTTCTTCAATAAAAATCCATGCCTCTGCCATCTCAGCTCATTACAACACGGAGCCTCCCCACTTTTCTCATCCACTGCTTAAACAGTATCTCAGAGGGGCCAAAAATTTAAGGCCTCCCACGAGAACACCAACTCTTGCATGGGACCTCAATTTTGTGCTGGAAAACCTCACCCTGCCTCCTTTTGAACCAGCAGCTACTGCAGATGTAAAATTTCTATCTTGGAAGACAGCTTTTCTTTTGGCAGTCACTTCAGCAAGTAGGGTTTCAGAACTACAGGCTCTCATGGCAGTGGAGCCTTTCATTATATTTTACCCGGACAGGGTGGCCCTCAGGACCAATCCTTCTTTTATGCCTAAGGTGGTATCCAGTGTGGCTTTTAACCAGACCATTCACCTGCAAACATTTTTCCTAAATCCGCAGAACAAGGGGGAGTGGCTTCTGCATTCATTGGATGTACACAGACAACTAAGATTCTACTTAAACAGGACAAAATGTCTAAGAAAGTCTGAGCAACTACTGGTAGCATTTGCTGCAGGATCGGAGGGGAAGGCTATATCAAAGCAGACTATTTCTAAATAGATAAGCCACTGCATTTGTTTCTGCTATTTGCACCATGGTAAACCTGTGCCCAAGGGGATCAGATCCCATTCCACCAGGGCTGCCTCTACTTCAGCAGCTTTTCTCAGAGAGGTCCCAACCAAAGACATCCTAGAAGCTGCTACTTGGAGCTCTGTTCATACGTTCACAAAGCGTTATCATTTACCTCTCTTTTCTAAATCCAGGGCAGGCTTTGCCACTGCAGTCCTGCAGGGCCTTATAGCTGCTCCTAATGCTGTTTAATTCCATCCTCCCATCCATAGCTTTAGGATTCTACCCAAATGTAGTGACTGCAACAGTGAAACACGAAGAACATAATACAGTTGTTTACACTTACCATAAATGTAGATGTTCAAGTGTATTCACTGTTGCAGTCCAGGTTACCCACCCACCATCTCCCATTCTATACCTTTTCTTTCCTTCACTATACTCAAAAGCCTTTGTGGTGTATTTGCTTTTAGTTGAAGGTAAATTTTATGTTTCTAAGGTGCATTTATATATATCAGTTTATTTTTATATATTTTTGCTCCCCATTTGGGGGGCACCTGACATCTGGGGCAAGAAAAACTGATTAAAATGGCGTCGGCTGCGTGATTTATACCCCTGACGACCTGACGTCGTGGAAGAGGAGACCGCAACCGACGCAGGACCGAAGACTTTGTTATTCAGACAGACTGAGGGCACCTGCCAGTAGATTACCCCAAATGTAATGACTGCAACAGTGAATGCACTCGAACATCTACATTTATGTTAAGTGTACACAACTGTACTTTTTATCTCTGTTACTATAATGTTAAGTTGTCAATTTCACCTTCATTCTTGCTGGATGGGTTCGGAGCCGAGGACTTGGCCTATACTAAAGCTTAAGAGCTATTTTTACCGGCTCGAGGCTACCCTATATCCCACAATGCTAGGCGCTAACTACCCAGATCTCGTTTGCCGCTTCAGCTGCGAGGTGCGTTTCTTACCGGCTCTGCAGGTTGGATTTAAATATTTCTTAAATTTCTACTATTTTTAGTCAGTTTTAGGTAGTTGTTGATAGTACCCTTCCCATTAGTATCCCTACTTAGCATAACTTCCTTCCGGGACCCTTAAATCCCTTTGTTTTGTTTAAACGGTTAGGCCTTTGGGCCCATCCCCTTTTTCCTTAATTTGTCAGGTGAATTTGTCTGTGTGACTGACTTAGCTTTTGTTTTTAAGGGGTGTCTGTGTGTGTGTGTGTGTGTGTGTGTGTGTATTTTTTGTGATTGTCCTTCACTATTTAGGATGTCTAAAGACACCAAGGTCTCAGGCTTCAAGAAGTGTGACTCGTGCTGTCAGAAAATGTCGCTGACAGACGGTCACACTTCTTGTGTTTATTGCCTGGGCCCTCTGCACCTGCAGGACTCTTGTTCTGTCTGCCACGCGTTCAGTCCGAGAGTCCTGCAGGAGCACAGAAACAAGTTAATTTTGAGAGGCTTGTTAAAGCCTGAAGGTTCCCCGGCCAAGTCATCGTCGGGGAAGCCTTCAAAGCCATCCAAGCCGTCGGCTCCATGTTCAGAGCCTTCGACTGGTGGTGCTCTGACTGCTTCTACATCTGCTCCGGCTGGAGCCGATGTTTCTAAGATGCAGTCTTCTACATCGGCTCCGGCTGGAGCCGATGTTTCTAAGACACAGTCTTCTGCATCGGCTCGAGCTGGAGCCAATGTTTCTAAGACTCAGTCGGCACCGATAGTTGTGTTGGTGCCATCTGCCAGCTGTAAACTGTCTAGGTCTCCGTCCTTGGAGTCCGTTCATTCGGCTCTGAGGTCTCCCTTACCTTCGGAGTGGAGCCATCGATCCCATTCCTCTCGGTCTTCCAAGCTGTCGGATCATGACCTCGAGAGGGTAGTTAGTAGACTCCTTAAGTCTCAGGCACTGGCCCAGATGCTTCATAGCCCTTCTCAACAGACAGTAGCTATACCCATTCCATCCTCGATTCCTCCTCCGACTCTTCCTTTGAGTTCAGAGCCGGAGCTCGTAGGAGCCGTGGCTGTCGACATGTAGGAGCCGATACCTCATCTTTTGGTGTCGTCGTCGGCTCCAGTCTCTTCCATGGTCCCATCCTTGGAGGGATCCGGGTGCCTGGACTTCCTCATTGGCTCCAAGGGGGCGAGTGGCATCGGACCCTTCTCCGACCCTGTTCTCCCTCTTGGAGCTTCGGCACTGGTGAGTTCGGCCCCGACATCGGCTTCGGAGCCGTCCCTCTCGGTGCCGGGAGGGGTCCTTATCTCTTTGGTGCGGGGACCTTCTGCCCTGCCTGATAGGGGCGCCTTTGAAGTCATGAGGAGCGTGCTGGCCCCTGTGCCTGCCCCATGGTCAGCTCCCTCAGCTCCTCCCTCTGTAGTGCCTGCTGCGGTCTCTACCCACCCTCTCATTCCTGACCGTAGAGATCCAACGCCTCAGGTTTCCCCATTGGGAATATCCTCCTCTTCCGAGGTTTCCCCTGATCCATCAGGGGAACCCCCTCGGAAGAGGAAATGTAAGAGGAAGCATGTGGACTCCCCTGAGTCCATCACATCTGATACCGACTTGGATGAGTCGGAAGGGTCCCCACGGTCCCCCTCTGATGATGTCTCCTTTTTGGACATCCTTGAGATCCTCAAGCAGAGGGGGAACTGGTCTACCCTCAATCCTTCCGAGGACGAGTCGGTTTACCTAGAGGCATTTGGTTCTCGCCCTTCCACCTCCTGGGTGTCTCCGCCCTTTGACCCCCTTATGGAAGTGGTGGCGCGGAAGGCGTGGACGGCCCCTGATGATACGATGGAACCTACCCCACGGAGGCCTTCAAAATTCATTACAGCCCCATCGGACAAACAGTTTTTAGCCAAGGGTGTCTCAGTTGATGCCATGGTGGTGGCTGCAGCCACTAAGAAGGAACTGGCTGATGCTTCAGTACCTGTCCGTCCTCCTAATAAGGTATCTAGGACTATGGATAGGTACGGCAAGCGGATGTTTTCTTCAGCGACCTTTGTCATGCGGTCGCTGAATTACTTGTGCCATTTCACCTGCCTTCAAAGAGACATGCTCAAAGAAATGGGTGATGCCCTACAGGATCCAACAGCTGCGGGGTCTCAAGACAAAATCAACTCCCAGCTGGCAACCCTGAATTCGATTGTCAACTCCTCCATGCGGCTTATTTCCTACGCGGCCGATGGGGCGAGTAGGGCTGCAGGCACAGGCGTGGCCTTACGGCGTCACGCCTGGATGCGGCTTTGCTACTTTGCAGACCCCTTCAGGGCGTCCTTCACTAACTCCCCCTTTGACGGTTCGGCTTTGTTTGGACCTCAGGTGAAGGATACTTTGACCAGATGCGAGCAAGAAGGCAAGACTCTCTCTGCCGTGGGAGTCCGTTTTTCCACCCCGTCTAGACCGTATCCTAAGGGTCAGAAGGGTGGGAAAATGCGGTTCCGTAAATCACAGGAAGTCACGCCTGACTCAAGAGGTCAGTTCCCCTCTAGAGGCAGGGGGGGGGACAATAACAGACGCCGCCCTAGAGGCAGAGGAGGTCCGCAGAATCAGGGTAGCCGAGAGACTCTCTCTGACAAACCCTTCCAGCATCCCTGAGAAGCTGCCCGACTGTCCGCCTTCAGAGGCAGTTGGGGGAAGGTTATCACTGTACCCAGAAGCCTGGCTTTCACTCACCCAAGACAAATGGGTACGGTCGATTATATCCGAGGGTTACAAAATTCCCTTTATCCACACCCCAACTCAGCCAAAAGGGCCCCTTCCAGACGTTCCACCCAGTCTAAGAGAACAAGCAGTACTAGAAATATCAAAACTGCTAACAAAAAGAGCCATCCAGACAGTCCCAGCAGACCAGCAAGAATCCGGAATCTACTCCAAGTTCTTTTTGGTACCAAAAAAGACAGGGGACTGGAGGCCAATATTGGATCTCAGCAGACTAAACAAGTCTGTAAAAAGAACGAAGTTCCGGATGGTCACGCTGCAGTCCATTCTACCCTTTCTGGATCAGGACAATTGGATGTGCTCAGTAGACCTTCAGGATGCGTACTACCACATCAAGATGCACAGGTGCTCCAGGAGGTTTCTCCACTTCCAGCTGGGGGCCAGTCACTACCAGTTCAGGGCCCTGCCCTTTGGTCTCACTACAGCCCCCCCGAGTGTTCACCAAATGCATGGCAGCGGTTACGGCTCATCTGAGACGTCAAGGATTCCAGGTGTTTCCATATCTAGACGACTGGCTCCTCACTGCCACCACCAGGCGTCAGCTTCTCCTGTCCAGAGATTACACCATTCATACTTGCAAAGGGCTAGGTATCTCCATAAATTTCAAAAAGTCTGCCTTGTTGCCTTGTCAGTCTATTACCTTCATAGGCGCCACCTTGGACACAGTCCAACTCTCTGCAAAACTAACCGAGCAAAGAGTTTTAGATATTCGCAGGCATGTTCACATCCTTCTTCAGAGCAACAGAATCCAGGCCAGGTTTGTCCTGAAGGTATTAGGTCTCATGGCGGCAGCCATTACGCTACTTTCCCTAGCTCGCTTTCACATGCGGATCCTTCAGTGGATGCTGTTTTCCCAGTGGTCCTTTCAACAGCTTCCAGTGTCACACAACATCTTAATAACTCTATCTTGCAAGAAACACCTTTCTTGGTGGATGGTCTACCCTCAAGTCCTTCAGGGCAGACCCCTTGATCTTTCCCCCCCGTTCACCACGGTGACAACGGACGCCTCCCTGGTCGGGTGGGGGGGCATTTTCAGGGCAGGACGGTCCAGGGCACATGGCAACCTTTCGAATGCCACCTGCACATAAATGTCTTGGAGATGAGAGCAGTACTTTTAGCGTTCAAGCCCTTCAGGACTCTCTTCCCATCGGGACTATTGCGGTTCAGACTGACAATATGTCTGTAGTGTGGTACATCAACAAGCAGGGCAGAACCAAGTCCTACCCCTTATGTCGAGAGGCACTCAGACTTTGGCAGTGGGCGATCTCCTCTCAGCAGTTTCTGATAGCAACGCATATCCCCGGGAAGTCCAACATCATAGTGGACAGGTTGAGCAGAGTCATTCTCATGTCACACGAGTGGTCTCTCAAGCAGTCAGTAGTGGAAGAAATTTTTCAGAAATGGGGTTGACCTTGCTGCGATCTTTTTGCAACACCTCAAAACAGCAAGTGCCACCACTTTTTCACTCTCTTCCCTCTTCCCATCCACCCCCCCCAGAGACGCTCTAGTCCACGATTGGCCCCGGGGACTTCTGTATGCTTTTCCCCCCTTTCCATTAATCACTCAGTTGATTCAGAATGCTACCGCCTTGTGAGCCACGATGATCCTCATTGCTCCTTACTGGCCTCGACAGATATGGTTTCCGTTCCTGCATCGTTACCTCTTGGGGCAGCCCTGGCATCTGGACCTAGTGCCAGATCTCTTGACCCATCAGTCGGGACAGCTGCACCAGTTCCTCCAATCTCTCAACCTCACAGCTTGGTTGCTCCACTTCCAACCCTAGCCAGGCTTCCCCTTATTTGCCATTCTGTGCATGACATCATTATAGCTTCCCTTAAGTCATCTACCAGAAGGATTTATGCCAGCAAGTAGAAGCGTTTTTCCTTCTGGGCAGGGGCTAGAAACATGGATCCTTTTACTGCCCCTATCCAATCAGTCCTAGACTTCCTGGCCGAACTGTTTCACTCAGGCTCTTCTTCCTCCACCATCAGAGTACAGTTAGCGGCTATTTCGAACTTTCATGTAGGCTTTTCCAGTATGTATCCAGTATCATGTCCCGTAAGCTTTGTAAAGCCTTTCTTAAAGGAATCTTTTTGCTCAAGCCCCCAATCAGAGACCCCCCCCCCACCACAGTGGGACTTAAATTTGGTTCTAACTTCCTTGATTCTCCCCCCTTTGAACCTGCGGCTTCCTGCTCTTTGAAGTTGCTCTCTTGGAAGACTCTTTTTCTAGTCGCCATAACATCCGCGAGGAGAGTATCAGAACTTCATGCCCTTTGCATTCGTCCTCCTTATCTAGTTTTCCATAAAGACAGAGTGTCTCTCAGGACTAACCCGTCCTTTTTACCCAAGGATGTTAAGTTGTCAATCTCGCCTTCATTCTTGCTGGATGGGTTCGGAGCTGATCCTCGGCTCGACTTCGGCACTTGCTTTAGCTTGAGAACTCCTTTTACCAGCTCGAGGCAACCCTATATCCCATGATGCAAGGCGGAACTACCTCAGATCTCGTTTGCCGCTTAGCGAAAGAGGTCTCCTTGCCAGCTGAGGTAAGTAATTTTTGTCAAAAGAGAAAAAGCTTAGTTAGGATTTATTTCCTTGTTCCACTTTTATAGTCTGTAGTGTGTTACAGCCCACCCTATTCCCTTATAATTCAAAACTTTTTTTATTTCCTTTGATAATTGTATAAAAGTTTAGTTAGGCCTAGACCCCATTGGTTAATCCCTACCTGTGTGTTGTGTGTTAGGGGATTAATTGTGTGTGTTTGTTGGGGTTTGTGTGTGTCTTCCTCCTTAGGAATATGTCAAAGGAAGGCAAGGTCTCGGGCTTCAAGAAGTGTGACTCGTGCTGTCAGAAAATGTCTCTGACAGACGGTCACATCTTGTGTTACTGCCTGGGGCCTTTGCACCTGCAGGACTCCTGTGCTTTGTGTCACTCTTTTAGCCAGAGAGTCCTGCAGGAACGGAGGAATAAGTTAATCCTCCGTGGCTTACTTAAGCCAGAAGGTTCTCCCTCTAAAACAGGGTCTGGTAAACCTTCTAAGCCACCGAAGGTTCAGGCTTCAGTATCTAAGCCTCCTCCGGTGGCTCCGGCTGGAACCGATCTATCTGCTTCCAAAGTAGTGGGTTCGGCACCGATTGGTTCCGACACCGGTCTACTGTGGCCTTGTCGGCTCGGCTGGAGCCGACACCTTATCCAGCATCGAGCCGAAACCTTGGCTCCATCTGGAATTCAGGGGACTTCGGCTCCGATGACTTCGTCCCGAAGAGATCTCGGTCCCGCCGTTTGCAGAGTATCCACTGCCCGGGTCTCCTCTTTTGTCGGAGCCGGAGCCATCGGAGCCGATCTTCGAGATCTTCCAGGCTGTCTGACCACGACTTAGAGAGGGTGGTAAGCAGGCTGTTGAAGTCGCAGGCACTGGCCCAAATGCTCCATAGCCCGTCTCAACAGACTTTGGCTATTGTTTCACCCCTTGAACTTCCTCCTCCGACTCCACACCAGAGTTCGGAGCTTCTCGGGACAGCGACTGTTTCGGCGCCGGAGCCGATACATCCTTTCTGATAGCAACGCATATCCCCGGGAAGTCCAACATCATAGCGGACAGGTTGAGCAGAGTCATTCTCATGTCACACGAGTGGTCTCTCAAGCAGTCAGTAGTGGAAGAAATTTTTCAGAAATGGGGTTGACCTTGCTGCGATCTTTTTGCAACACCTCAAAACAGCAAGTGCCACCACTTTTTCACTCTCTTCCCTCTTCCCTCTTCCCATCCACCCCCCCCAGAGACGCTCTAGTCCACGATTGGCCCCGGGGACTTCTGTATGCTTTTCCCCCCTTTCCATTAATCACTCAGTTGATTCAGAATGCTACCGCCTTGTGAGCCACGATGATCCTCATTGCTCCTTACTGGCCTTGACAGATATGGTTTCCGTTCCTGCATCGTTACCTCTTGGGGCAGCCCTGGCATCTGGACCCAGTGCCAGATCTCTTGACCCATCAGTCGGGACAGCTGCACCAGTTCCTCCAATCTCTCAACCTCACAGCTTGGTTGCTCCACTTCCAACCCTAGCCAGGCTTCCCCTTATTTGCCATTCTGTGCATGACATCATTATAGCTTCCCTTAAGTCATCTACCAGAAGGATTTATGCCAGCAAGTAGAAGCGTTTTTCCTTCGGGGCAGGGGCTAGAAACATGGATCCTTTTACTGCCCCTATCCAATCAGTCCTAGACTTCCTGGCCGAACTGTTTCACTCAGGCTCTTCTTCCTCCACCATCAGAGTACAGTTAGCGGCTATTTCGAACTTTCATGTAGGCTTTTCCAGTATGTATCCAGTATCATGTCCCGTAAGCTTTGTAAAGCCTTTCTTAAAGGAATCTTTTTGCTCAAGCCCCCAATCAGAGACCCCCCCCCACCACAATGGGACTTAAATTTGGTTCTAACTTCCTTGATTCTCCCCCCCTTTGAACCTGCGGCTTCCTGCTCTTTGAAGTTGCTCTCTTGGAAGACTCTTTTTCTAGTCACCATAACATCCGCGAGGAGAGTATCAGAACTTCATGCCCTTTGCATTCCTCCTCCTTATCTAGTTTTCCATAAAGACAGAGTGTCTCTCAGGACTAACCCGTCCTTTTTACCCAAGGATGTTAAGTTGTCAATCTCGCCTTCATTCTTGCTGGATGGGTTCGGAGCCGATCCTCGGCTCCGACTCGGCACTTGCTTTAGCTTGAGAACTCCTTTTACCAGCTCGAGGCAACCCTATATCCCATGATGCAAGGCGGAACTACCTCAGATCTCGTTTGCCGCTTAGCGAAAGAGGTCTCCTTTGCCAGCTGAGGTAAGTAATTTTTTGTCAAAAGAGAAAAAGCTTAGTTAGGGATTTATTTCCCCCTTGTTCCACTTTTATAGTCTGTAGTGTGTTACAGCCCACCCTATTCCCTTATAATTCAAAACTTTTTTATTTCCTTTGGTAATTGTATAAAAGTTTAGTTAGGCCTAGACCCCATTGGTTAATCCCTACCTGTGTGTTGTGTGTTAGGGGATTAATTGTGTGTGTTTGTTGGGGTTTGTGTGTGTCTTCCTCCTTAGGAATATGTCAAAGGAAGGCAAGGTCTCAGGCTTCAAGAAGTGTGACTCGTGCTGTCAGAAAATGTCTCTGACAGATGGTCACACTTCTTGTGTTTACTACCTGGGGCCTTTGCACCTGCAGGACTCCTGTGCTTTGTGTCACTCTTTTAGCCAGAGAGTCCTGCAGGAACGGAGGAATAAGTTAATCCTCCATGGCTTACTTAAGCCAGAAGGTTCTCCCTCTAAAACAGGGTCTGGTAAACCTTCTAAGCCACCGAAGGTTCAGGCTTCAGTATCTAAGCCTCCTTCGGTGGCTCCGGCTGGAACCGATCTATCTGCTTCCAAAGTAGTGGGTTCGGCACCGATTGGTTCCGACACCCGGTCTACTGTGGCCTTGTCGGCTCCGGCTGGAGCCGACACCTTATCCAGCATCGGAGCCGAGAAACCTTCGGCTCCATCTGGAATTCAGGGGACTTCGGCTCCGATGACTTCGTCCCGAAAGAGATCTCGGTCCCCTTCTTTGCAGAGTATCCAGTCGGCTCCGGGATCTCCTCTTTTGTCGGAGCGGTGCCATCGGAGCCGATCTTCGAGATCTTCCAGGCTGTCTGACCACGACTTAGAGAGGGTGGTAAGCAGGCTGTTGAAGTCGCAGGCACTGGCCCAAATGCTCCATAGCCCGTCTCAACAGACTTCGGCTATTGTTTCATCCCTTGAACTTCCTCCTCTGACTCCACACCAGAGTTCGGAGCCGGAGCTTCTCGGGACAGCGACTGTTTCGGCTCCGGAGCCGATACATCCTTCGGCTCCGTCGTCCTCGGTTCCGATCTCCTCCTTGAGGCCTTCCTTGGAGGGATCCGGTCGTCGGGTTTCCCTTGTCGGCTCTGAGGGGGCTAGTGGCATCGGACCCTTGTCCGACCCCGCTCTCCCTCTTGGGGCTTCGGCTTTGGTAAGCTCGGCGCCGACATCGGCCTCGGAGCCTTCCCTCTCAGTGGAGCCGGGAATTTCTGTATCCTCGGATCGGGGATATTCCGGCCTCCGGGAGGGAGCCTTTGAGGTGATGAGGAGTGTCCTGGCTACTGAGCCAGGTCAACGGTCCATCCCTCTAGCTCCTCCCTCTTCGGTGCCTGTAGACACCTCTTGCCAGCCTCTTGCTCTCAGGCCCAGGGATCCATCGCCCCAGGTTTCCCCATTGGGAATTTCCTCCTCTTCCGAAGTTTCTCCTGATCCGGCAGGTGAACCCCTCGGAAGAGGACGTGTAAGAGGAAACACACAGACTCCCGAGTCTACTACATCTGATACCGACTTAGATGAGTCGGAGGGTTCCCACGATCCCCTCTGAGGATGTCTCCTTTTCAGACATCCTTGAGCTCCTCAAACAGAGGGGGAATTGGCCATCCATTGATCCCTCCGAGGATGAGTCGGTATACCTGGAGGCTTTGGATCCCGACCCTCCACCTCCTGGGTGTCTCCGCCTTCGACCCACTTATGCAGGTAGTGGCTCGAAGGCGTGGCTCCAGATTCTGTGGAACCTGTCCCCAGGAGACCATCCACGTTTATCACGGCCCCTACGGACAAACAGTTTCTTTCCAAGGCGTCTCTGTGGATGCTATGGTGGTGGCGGCCACTAAGAAGGAACTGGCGGATCCTTCAGTACCTGTCCATCCTCCTAACAAGGATTCTAGGACCATGGACAGGTATGGAAAGCGGATGTTTTCTTCAGCGACCTTTGCTATGCGTTCACTGAACTACCTTTGTCACTTCACCAGGCTTCAAAGAGATATTCTCAAAGAACTGGGTGAAGTGGTCCAGGATCCTTCTGCTGCTGGGGCTCAAGAAAAGATTGCCTCACAGCTAGCAATCCTGAATTCCCTATCCAACTCCTCCATGCGGCTCATATCCTATGCGGCCGATGGAGCGAGCAGGGCCGCAGGCACAGGAGTTGCTCTTAGACGCCAAGCCTGGATGCGGCTTTGTAATTTTGCGGACCCCTTTAAGGCGTCCTTCACTAATACCCCCTTTGATGGTTCGGCTTTGTTCGGACCTCAGGTGAAGGATACCTTGACCAGGTGTGAGCAGGACGGTAAAACTCTTTCTGCCGTTGGAGTCCATTTTTCCACTCCTTCTAGACCATATCCCAAGGGTCAGAAAGGAGGCAAGATGTGGTTCCGCAAAGCCCAAGGAGCTACACCGGACACACGTGGTCAGTTTACCCCCAGAGGCAGAGGGGTAACAATAATAGACGCCCTAGAGGCAGGGGGGGGGTCCTCAGAACCAGGGCAACAGGGAGTCTCTTCCTGAGAAGCCCTTTCAGCATCCCTGAGGTGTTGCCCGACTGTCCACCCTTGGAGGCAGTCGGGGGAAGGATTTTGCTGTACCCAGTAGCCTGGCATTCCCTCTCACAAGATATGTGGGTACAGTCGATTATATCCGAGGGTTACAAAATCCCCTTCAAAAGGTATCCCGTACCTCAACAATCCCTTCCAGACATCTCACCCGGTCAAAGGGATTTGGCAGAACAAGAGGTTTCAAAGCTCCTAGGAAAAAGAGCCGTCCAGACTGTGCCGGCAGACCAGGTAGGATCCGGCATCTACTCGAGATTCTTTTTGGTCCCCAAAAGGACGGGAGATTGGAGACCAATATTAGACCTGAGCAGTCTAAACAGATTTGTCAAGAAGGCAAGATTCGGATGGTCACGCTTCAGTCCATTCTGCCCTTTCTGGGCAAGGACAACTGGATGTGCTCTATAGACCTTCAGGACGTGTACTATCACATAAAGATTCACAGGCGCTCCAGAAGGTTTCCCCGCTTTTCGGCTAGGGACCAGTCATTACCAATTCAGAGCCCTGCCCTTTGGCCTCACTTCAGCCCCAGAGTGTTTACCAAATGCATGGCAGTGGTCACAGCTCATCTGAGACGCCAAGGATTCCAGGTGTTTCCTTATTTAGACGACTGGCTCCTCTCCGCCACCACCAAGTGTCAGCTTCTTCAGACCAGAGACTACACTCTACAGCTTTGCAGGAGTTTGGGAATTTCAGTAAATTTGAAAAATCTTCTCTGCTGCCTTGCCAATCTATCACCTTTATAGGCGCAGAATTAAACATCGTCAAAATGTTAGCCAGACTAACAGATCAAAAGAATTCTGGACATCCAAAAATTCGCTCGGATTCTATTGCAGAGCAACAAGGTCAAAGCCAGATTTATACTGAAGGTTCTAGGTCTTATGGCTGCGGCCATTGTTCTACTACCACTGGCTCGCTTCCACATGCGTCTTCTGCAGTGGATGCTATTCACGCAGTGGTCGTACCACAGTCTCCCGATGAGGCACGAAATCTTAGTCACACAGTCGTGCAGAACTCATCTGAATTGGTGGATATCTTCCCCTCTTCTTCATCAGGGACGACCCTTTGTTTCCCTCCTCCAGTTGCCACAGTCACTACGGATGCCTCTCTGATCGGGTGGGGGGGGCATTATCAGGGCAGGATGGTCCACGAGACGTGGCAACCCATAGAATGCCATCTGCAAATAAATGTTCTGGAGATGAGAGCGGTGCTTTTAACGTTGCAGGCCCACAACGACTTTCTTCCCACGGGACTATTGCAGTACAAACGGACAACATGTCCGTGGTCTGGTACATCAACAAGCAGGACGGGACCAGGTCCTATCCGTTGTGTCGAGAAGCTCTCAGACTTTGGCAATGGGCAATCTCCTCTCATCGGTTTCTGATAGCAATTCACATCCCGGCAGGTCCAACCTCTTGGCGGACAGGCTGAGCAGATCCATTCTGATGCCTCACGGTGGTCTCTCAATCAATCTGTAGTGGATCAGATTTTTTCTGAAGTGGGGCACTCCTTGTTGCGATCTTTTGCTACTCCTCAAAACAACAAGTGCCCGATTTTTTCACCCTCTTTCCCTTCCAGGCCAACCCCTGAGAGACTCTCTAACCCAGGATTGGCCGGGGACTTCTGTACGCTTTTCCTCCTTTCCCTTGATTCCACAAGTCATTCAGAAAGCCACCGTTTGAGGGCCAAGTTGATTCTCATTGCCCCTTATTGGCCTCGACAAATTTGTTTTCCGTCTCTGCATCGTCACCTTCTGGTGCAGCCCTGGCCTCTGGACCCAGTTCGGATCTCTTGATCCACCAGTCGGGTCAGCAGCACCGGGCCATTCATTCTCTCAACCTCACTGCTTGGTTGCTCCACTTCCTTCCCTAGCCAGGCTTCCGATGATCTCTGACTCAGTCAGAGACATCTTAGTGTCTTCCTTAAAGTCGTCCACTAGGACTGTTTATGCTAGCAAGTGGCGGCGTTTTCTATTTGGGCAAATTCCAGAATATTGATCCCTTTACTGCTCCTGTACATTCTGTTTTAGATTTCCTGGCGGAGGTTTTCATTCAGGATCCTCGTCATCTACAGTTAAAGTACAACTGGCTGCTATTTCCAAGTATCATGTTGGCTTGCATGACAATAACATTATGTCTCATAGATTATGCAAGGCCTTTCTGAGAGGAGTTTTTCTCCTAAAGCCGCCTATAAAGCATCCTCCTCCGCAATGGGATCTAAACTTAATGTTGGCATCCTTGATACTATCTCCCTTCGAACCGTCTGCTTCATGTTCTTTGAAGTTATTGACCTGGAAAACTATATTCTTACTGGCTGTCACTTCAGCAAGAAGGGTTTCCGAGATTCAAGCTCTCTGCATTCGTTCCCCTTACTTGGTTTTTCATAAGGACAGGGTATCATTAAGAACGAACCCTTCCTTTCTCCCCAAAGTTGTATCTCAAACCAATATTAACCAATCTATAGATCTACCAGTCTTCTTCCCAAACTATTCCGACAGAGCTGAACAGAAGCTTCATTTTTTGGATGTCCATCGTCAGCTCAGGTACTATTTGCATAGAACTAAACAATTCAGGAAATCGGACCAACTATTTGTCTCCTATGCAGAAAACAGGATGGGTCTTCCAGTTTCTAAAGTGACCTTATCCAGATGGTTGACTTCCACCATTTCCTTTGTGTACTCTCTCAGAGGCAAGCAGCTATCGTCTAAACCAAAAGCACACTCAACCAGGAGTCTGTCCACTTCTGCAGCCTTTCAGGATAGACTACCCATTGATACTATTTGTGCAGCAGCTACTTGGGCCACGCCTCATACCTTTGTCTCTCATTACAAGTTGGACTTGGCCTCCAGAGATAGGGCCAGTTTTGGTTCCACAGTTCTCAAGAGTCTGTTCCATTGAGCCACCCGGGATACAGGTGCTAGGGACACGGTCCCATCCAGCAAGAATGAAGGCGAGATTGACAACTTAACATTTAGAAGTTATGTACCTACCATAACGTTCCATGTTAGTTGTCTTCTCTCCTTCTTTCTTGGCCCTCCCTCCTTCCCCCTGGCCTGGACAGATCTTGAAGAGTTCCTATCAGGTTGTTTCCTCCTGAGCCTTCATGTGAGGGCTCTTATTATGAACTTGGTTTTCCTAATTATGTTAGGTTAGTCCTTAGCAGGGTAGGTTAGCTACCAAACGAGATCTGAGGTAGTTCTGCCTTGCATCATGGGATATAGGGTTGCCTCGAGCTGGTAAAAGGAGTTCTCAAGCTAAAGAAGCAAGTGCGAGCCGAGGATCGGCTCCGAACCCATCCAGCAAGAAAGAAGGCGAGAGAAGACAACTAACATGGAACGTTATGGTAGGTACATAACTTCTAATTTCTTCTGAGGCAAACCTAAACCAGACTATCGATCACCCAGTTTTCTTCCCTAACTACTCCAACAGAGCGGAACAAAAGCTGCATTTTTTGGACGTTCATCGTCAGCTCCGTTACTATCTGGACAGAACCAAGCAAGCTAGGAAATCTGAGCAGCTCTTCCTATCTTATGCAGAAGGGAAGAAAGGCCTTCCAGTTTTCAAAGTAACCCTTTCTAGATAGCTGGCCTCTGTGATTACTTTCATCTATGAACTCAGACGTCAAGAACTACCACCAAGGCCTAGAGCTCACTCAACTAGAGCCTTAGCTACGTCAATAGCTTTTCAGGCTAGATTACCAATAGATTCCATTTGTGCAGCAGCCACATGGGCCTCTCCTCATACCTTTATATCTCATTACAAATTAGACATGGCTTCCAGAAGCCGGGCTAATTTTGGTTCCATCGTTCTCAAGAGTCTGTTCCGATGAGCCACCCAGGGTGAAGGTGCTAGGGACGCGGTCCCATCCAGCAAGAATGAAGGCGAGATTGACAACTTAACATTGAGAAGTTATGTACCTACCATAACGTTCCATGTTAGTTGTCTTCTTCTCGCCTTCATTCTTGCGTCCCACCCTCCATCCCCCTAGCCTGGACAGACCGAAAGGATCCTTTGGGATCTTCTTTTCACCTCAGTATAAGCCCCCTTGGTTATCTTTTATTGGTAGCTGTAGATGTAGGTGGCTATAGATGTAGGGCTTCCTCTTTCTCCTTGACTTGGAGATCAGAACTGCTTGGTTTCAGCTATCAAACGAGATCTGGGTAGTTAGCGCTTAGCATTGTGGGATATAGGGTAGCCTCGAGCCGATAAAAATAGCTCTCGAGCTTTAGTATAGGCCGAGTCAGAGCCGAACCCATCCAGCAAGAAAGAAGGCGAGAAGAAGACAACTAACATGGAACGTTATGGTAGGTACATAACTTCTCATTCACTACTTCTAGTACAGTTGGTTTAGACTTTGATTTCCATTTTCTAGTAATTGCTTTTTGGCAGCCACCATAATTAGACTCAGCAAGGCCTTACTATGTCTAGGCATTTCCGATGCTGTATCATAGCTGAGAAAAATAATTTCCATAGTTACACCCATAGCCGGAGTTAGGCACCCACGAAACCTGCGGCCGTGGGGAGCCCCCGATTACTTACCCGCAAATAAGGGCCCCGATGGTCCGACCGGTGTTTACGTTGCTTCGGCTCGGCTCCTCGTGGCCATCTAGCTGCTCCATCTTCAGCATCCGCGGGTTACTCCGATGGTCCGACCGGCGTTTACTTTGCTTCGGCTTGGCTCCTCGTGGATGTCTAGCTGCTCAGTCGTTGCGAAAATTCAAACTGCATTTCCGTTTTTTTTTTTTTTTTTTTTTGATTGGCTGGCAAGCTGCACTCAATTAGGTCTGCTCACTGAAACAAGGGATCTGATTGGCTGCAGCAGCCTGCGAACTAAGTCACGTTTTTTTTTTTGATTGGCTGGCAAGCTGCACTCAATCAGGTCCGCTTGCTGAAACAAGAAACTAAGCCTGCGAACTAAGTCCTTGTTTTTTTTTTTTTTTTTTTTAAGTAGGAAGTGATGAAGCAAGGACCTGATTGGTCCTTGCAAATCACTTCATGCACAAACTGCCTTTAAAAAGGCACCTGCAGCTAATAAGGATCACTTCTCTTGTTTTTCAACAGAGGAGTGTTTTTTAGCAGCAGCAGAGTGATCGAGCGGGGTTTGGACCAGCGTGAGGACGGACAGCAGGAACGATCAGCGTTGGATCAAGCCTTTGCAGTGGTCGTGGTTTCTGGATTATACACTTTTTAAACTGTCCTTTTAAGGGCAACTTCTGAAAAGGTCTGACAAACTGTCCTTTTAATGGCAACTTCTGAAAAGGTCTGACAAACTGTCCTTTTAAGGGCAACTTCAAAGGGACTGAGTGGTCTGACGAAGGTAAGCAGAGCAGGTGAGCCTTCAGTCGTGAAGAGGGAGCAGAGTATTGGAAGCAGCCTTCTGTGGAAAGCAAAAAAGGTAAGTTTTTGGGTTTAGTTTTAACTTTATTTTTTGTGGGGGTGGGTGATTGTTTTTTGTTCATATTTCTTGTGTTTGTGCATATTTCTTGTGCTAAGAGGTTTGGGGGAGTGTGGGCTGTGGTTGCATTAGTTTTATCTTGGTTTTGTGTACAGTTTGTGCGCTAGGAGGTTTGGGGGTGAGGACTGTAGTGGTACCAGTTTTATTTTGGGGCTGTGGTTGTATTAGTTTTATTTTGGTATTGTGTAGAGTTTTTGTCCTAAGAGGGTGGGGGTCAGGTTGTGGTTGTACCAGTTTCGATTTATGTCAGTGCACTGGTGGTGTGGGCTGCGGTTGCATTCGTTTTATTTTGGTTTTGTGTACAGTTTTTGTGCTAGGAGGTTTGGGGGGTGAGGACTGTAGTGGTACCAGTTTTATTTTGGGGCTGTGGTTGTATTAGTTTTATTTTGGTATTGTGTAGAGTTTTTGTCCTAAGAGGGTGGGGGTCAGGTTGTGGTTGTACGAGTTTTGTTTTATGTCCTTGCGCTGGTGGTAAGAGGATGGGGGGTGAGGGGCTGTGGTTATACCAGTTTTACTTTACTTATTTTACGTTTGTTTTCTGGATAGTCTGGGATAGAACCCATTTTCAGTGGATGCCCAGGGAGAAATGCTTTTTAGTACATGTGCTAGAAATATGTAAAATAATTTGGCTTCTGTTTATATGAGGGACAACATAAGGGAATGTGAAGTGTAATATACATTTAATTTTGATTGCCCATTGGTTAGGAGAGTGTGTAAGTTATTTGGAGCAAGAGGATTTTGTTTTGGCAGTATCTATGCTGTATATGTAAACGGTAGAGAGAATGGGATAGGGGTGACGAAAAGGAGGGGAGATAAATAATGGGACAGAGAAGGATATTGTAGTTGGCTAGAGCAGGGATAGGTGGGCAGTCTTGTGGGCTAGAGCAGGGATAGGTGGGCAGTCTTGTGAGATGCTGCTGTCTAAGTCTTAGGCGTATGGGGTAAGTGGCAAGTAAAATATTGGTTGAGAATGAATGCATTCCTCTAGTTGTTTAGGTAGTGGGGGAAGAATTGCTCTTGGCCTATAATTTAAGTTCGCTCAAGCTTCCTCCTTTGTGCAAGGGTATAATGTATATTTTCCAGATGGTTGGGATGTGTACTGCTCAGTAATGGATCTTTTAAGTATTCAGGATAAGAACTGGCTTCAACTGCTATTTTTTTAAACTGTTGGTAGATTGTCAACTGAATTTGCAGTAGGTTTTGAGTTTTTTTACACATTTGTTAAACACTGTTCTGCTATCTATGTTTATAGTACTGATGTTAAGTTGTCAATCTCGCCTTCTTTCTTGCTTGATGGGTTCGGAGCCGATCCCTCGGCTCCGACTCGGCACTTGCTTTAGCTCGAGAACTCCTTTTACCAGCTCGAGGCAGCCCCATATCCCATGATGCAAGGCAGGAAGTACCCAGATCTCATTTGCCGCTTCGCTTGGGAGGTCTTCTCTTTACCAGCTCCTGGTAAGTAATTCACATTTGTGACTTTTAAGCCCCTTTTAGTTAAAAACTATTTGTTTTGATAGTTTAACTTTAAATCTAACTTTTTCTGACAGAATTCCCTGTCTCTTTTAAATTTTTTTAGTCAGTTAGTTTCCCTATCCCATCCCCCCCCTGTTAGGGTGTGTGTGTTGGTATTTTTTACTAAATACCTTTTTGGTATTAGTTTTTTTTATTTGGACTGGTGTGTGTGTGTTGTGTCAGGGCACCATGTCTAAAGAGAGGGTTTCAGGTTTTAAGAAGTGTGACTCGTGCTGTCAGAAGATGTCTCTGACAGACGGTCACACTTCTTGCCTGTACTGTTTGGGCCCTCTTCACCTGCAGGACTCCTGTGCTATTTGTCACTCCTTCAGCCAGAGAGTCCTGCAGGAGAGACGGAATAAGTTGATTCTCAGGGGCCTTCTTAAGCCGGAGGGCTCTCCGGCTAAGTCGGCCCTCAAAAGTCAACTAAATCTGCCAAGACCCAGGCTTTTCTTTCTAAGCCTGTCGGCTCGGCTCCGTCTTGTATAGAGTCGAGATAGCCTCCGGCTGGTGCCGGTTCTGGATCCACTAAGCTTTCGCCCGATGGCTATCGGTGCGAATCTGCTGACCACTGTGGGGTCGGTTCGATCGGCTCCGACAGGCACGTGGCACGGGCATGGGTGTCGGCAGGGATCGGCTCCGAGACGCATGTGGCACAGGCATCGGTGTCGTCTCCGATCGGCTCCGACACCGTTACTGGTGGCTGTATCGGCTCCGGCTGGAGCCGACATCGAGCGTTCTGTCGGCTCCGAGTCGGTGCCGACAGGATCTGTATCGGCTCCGATGGCCCATTCCAGGAAGAGGTCGAGGTCTCCTTCCTTGGAGCCGATACTTGCTCGGCCTCGCCTCTTCTATCGGAGCGGAGCCATCGGAGCCGATCTTCAAGGTCATCCAGGTTATCAGATCATGACCTCGAGAGTGGTCAGTAGATTGCTCAAGTCACAGGTACTGGCCCAAATGCTACACAGTCCGTCTCAGCAGGCGACTGTTGGTCCACCCGTTACAGTTCCTCCTTCAACTCTACCCCAGAGCTTGGAGTTGGAGTCTTCGGGTTTGGTTACTGCTACGGCTGGAGGGCGGATACCCCTTCTGTTCCTTCAGCCCCTACTCTTATCTCCTCTTCCTTAGAGGGATTCGGTGGTCGGGCTTCCATGGTCTCCTCCGAGGGGTGAGTGGCATCGGACCCTTGTCCGAGCCCGCTCTTCCCTTGGAGCCTCGGCCTTGGTGAGCTCGGCTCCGACATCTGCCTCGGAGACTTCCCTTCGGTGGCCCCTGGAGTTCCTAGCTCTTGGATCGGGGCCTCTCGGACCTGCCTGGGAGGGGAGCATTCGAGGTGATGAAGAGTGTACTGGCCACTAGTATCAGTCAGCAGTCTCTTCCCGTAGCTCCTCCCTCTATTGTACCTGTTGACATCTCTGCCACTTCTCTTGCTACAGGACCCAGAGATCCTCCGCCTCAGGTTTCCCCATTGGGAATTTCCCCTCTTCGAGGATTCTCCTGATGTTTCGGAGATCCTCCTAGGAAGAGGACTTGTAAGAGGAAGCATGTAGACTCCCGAGTCTGTCACTGGATACTGACTTTGATGAGTCAGAGGGATCCCTAGATCCCCTCTGAGGATGTCTCCTTCTCAGACATCCTAGAACTTCTGAAACAGAGGGAAACTGGCCCACCATCAATCCCTCTGAGGATGAGTCAGTATACCTAGAGGCGTTTGGATCTCGGCCCTCCACCTCCTGGGTGTCTCCGCCTTCGACCCCTGATGCAGGTTATTGCTCGAAGGCGTGGACAGCTCCTGACTCTGTAGAGCCAGTCCCTAGGAGGCCTTCTAAATTTATAACTGCCCCTAGTGACAAACTATTCCTTACCAAGGGTGTCCCGCTGATGCCATGGTGGTGGCTGCGCCACCAAAAAGGAACTTGCAGATCCTTCTGTGCCCGTCCATCCTCCTAATAAGGACTCTAGGACCATGGATAGGTGCAAGCGGATGTTTTCCTCAGCGACC
Source organism: Protopterus annectens (assembly GCF_019279795.1). Taxonomy (NCBI): domain Eukaryota; kingdom Metazoa; phylum Chordata; order Ceratodontiformes; family Protopteridae; genus Protopterus; species Protopterus annectens. Next base: position 667,220,187 of record NC_056747.1, on the reverse strand, counting down.
TTTGCTATGCGTCGCTGAATTATCTTTGTCACTTCACCAGACTCCAGAGATATCCTGAAGGAGCTGGGAGAAGTAATTCAGGATCCTACAGCTGCAGGGGCCCAAGAAAGATTGCTTCTCAGCTAGGAACCCTCAATTCCATCGCTAACTCCTCCATGCGGCTAATATCTTATGCTGCTGATGGAGCGAGTAGAGCCGCAGGCACAGGTGTGGCTCTTAGGCGCCAAGCCTGGATGCGGCTATGTGATTTTGGATCCCTTTAAGGCGTCCTTCACAAATTCTCCCTTTGATGGGTCAGCTTTGTTTGGCCCTCAGGTGAAGAAACCTTGACCAGGTGTGAGCAGGACGGCAAGACTCTTTCTGCTGTTGGAGTCCGTTTTTCCACCCCTTCTAGGCCTTATCCCAAAGGACAGAAGGGTGGGAAGACGTGGTTCCGTAAATCCCAAGGAGTCACGCCGGATTCACGTGCTCAGTTTACCCTAGAGGCAGAGGGGTAACAACAACAGGCGCCGCTCTAGAGGCAGAGGGGTCGAAGAACCAGGGCAACAGGGAGTCTCTTCCTGAGCAGCCTTTTCAGCATCCCTGAGGTGTTGCCCGGCTGTCCCTCCTTGGAGGCAGTCGGGGGAAGACTATCGCTGTACCCAGAAGCCTGGCATTCCCTCACTCAAGACAGATGGGTACAGTCGATCATATCCAAGGGTTACATAATTCCTTTCGAGGAAAGTCCCTCCCCCTCAAGTTCCCTTCCAGATGTACCACCGGTCTAAGGGGCGTTGCAGAGCTAGAAATCAAAACTACTGCAAAAGAGCCATTCAGCCAGTTACACTAGACCATTCAGAGCCGGAATCTACTCAAGGTTCTTTTGGTCCCCAAAAGACGGGAGACTGGAGACCAATATTGGATCTCAGCAGACTCAACAAGTCTGTCAGGAAGACAAGATTCGAATGGTCACTCTTCAGTCAATTCTGCCCTTCTTACAGAAGGACAACTGGATGTGCTCAATAGATCTTCAGGATGCGTACTATCACATCAAAATTCACAGACGCTCCAGGAGATTTCTCCGCTTCGCTGGGGTCCAGCCATTTCCAGTTCAGAGCCCTGCCCTTTGGTCTCACTACAGCCCCCAGAGTGTTCACCAAATGCATGGCAGTGGTCACGGCTCACCTGAGACGTCAAGGATTCCAGGTGTTTCCAGATCTCGACGACTGGCTCCTGTCAGCCACCACCAGGCATCAACTTATACAAGCCAGGGATTACACAATAGACCTTTGTTCTCATTTAGGCATCTCAATCAACTTGAAAAGTCATCCTTATCGCCCTGCCAGTCTATTACCTTCATAGGCGCAAACTTAGACACTGTTCGGATGTCAGCTACCCTTACAGAACAAAGAGTTTCAGACATTCAGACTCATGTCAGGATCATTCTGGCCAGCAAGAAAGTACAGGCCAGAATGGTTCTAAAGGTATTAGGTCTCATGGCTGTGGCCATTACTCTTCTTCCCTGGCTCGATTCTACATGCCTCCTTCAGTGGATGCTGTTCACACAGTGGTCATACCAGCAACTCCTATCGTCACCAGATTCTGGTGACACAGACATGCAAAGAACATCTTGCTTGGTGGATCACATCGTCTCAGGTTCACCAAGGCAGGTGCTTTGTACCCCGTCCCGATAGCCACTGTCACCACGGATGCCTCCCTGATCGGGTGGGGGTCATTATCAGGGCAGGATGGTTCATGGGACGTGGCAACCGCTCGAGTACCATCTGCACATAAATGTCCTGGAGATGAGAGCAGTGCTTTTAACGTTGCAAGCCCTCAGCGACTTTCTTCCCGTAGGGACAATTGCAGTCCACACAGACAACATGTCTGTAGTTTGGTATATCAACAAACAGGGCGGAACCAAGTCCTACCCCTTGTGTCGAGAAGCTCAGACTATGGCAATGGGCGATCTCCTCTCATCGGTTTCTGGTAGCAACGCATATCCCTGGGAAAACCAACATTCTAGCGGACAGATTGAGCAGAGCTATTCTCATGCCTCACGAGTGGTCTCTCAAGCAATCCATAGCGGAAGAGATTTTTCTGGAATGGGGTCGTCCATGTTGCGATCTTTTGCTACTCCCCAAAACAGCAAATGTCCAGACTTCTTCAGCCTCTTCCCTCTATCAGGCCATCCCCAGAGACGCTCTGACCCAGGATTGGCCCCAGGGACTTCTTTATGCCTTCCCCCCGTTTCCTCTGATCCCTCAGGTCATCCAGAAAGCTACCGTTTTGAGAGCCAAATTGATTCTCATTGCCCCTTACTGGCCTCGACAAGTTTGGTTCCCGTTCCTCCATCATCACCTTTTGGTGCAGCCGTGGCATCTGGACCCAGTGCCAGATCTACTGATTCACCAATCCGGTCAGCTGCACCGGTCAATCCCTTCTCTCAACCTCACAGCATGGTTTCTCCACTTCCTTCCCTAGCCAGGCTTCCTTTGATCTCTAACCCTGTTAGAGATATCATAGTAGCTTCACTGAAATCCTCTACCAGGAGGATTTACACGAGCAAATGGAAACGTTTCTCTTATTGGGCTAAGGCCCAAAATATTGATCCTTTTACTGCCCCTGTTCAGGCAGTTCTGGACTTCTTAGCAGAGATTTTTCATGCAGGCTCCTCTTCTTCCACAGTCAGAGTTCAGTTGGCTGCTATTTCTAATTTTCATGTTGGGATAGCAGATCATAATATTATGTCCCATAGGCTCTGCAGGGCCTTCTTGAAAGGAATTTTCCTACTAAAGCCTCCAATCAGGAATCCTCCTCCTCAGTGGGATCTAAATTTAGTGCTGACATCCTTGATTCTTTCCCCCTTCGAGCCAGCTGTTTCTTGTTCCCTGAAATATCTTTCTTGGAAAACTTTATTTCTAGTGGCTATTACATCTGCCAGGAGGGTGTCTGAACTTCATGCTCTTCGGTTCGACCCCTATTTGGTTTTTCACAAAGACAGAGTATCTTTGAGAACTAACCCATCATTTTTACCTAAGGTCGCTTCAAAAAACAATCTGAATCAATCCATTGATCTCCCTGTATTTTTTCCTAACTATTCAGATAGAGCTGAACAAAAGTTACATTATCTTGATGTCCACCGTCAGCTTAGATATTATTTGGACAGAACAAAAAAATGTAGGAAATCTGATCAACTTTTTGTTTCCTATGCGGATAATAAAAAAGGCCTTCCTGTTTCTAAAGTGACTTTATCCAGATGGCTTTCTTCGGTCATCACTGAAATTTATACGATCAGGGGAAAACAGCTGTGCTCAAAACCTAAAGCACATTCAACTAGGAGTTTAGCTACTTCTACAGCTTTTCAAGCTAGACTGCCTTTGGACACTATTTGTGCAGCGCCACTTGGGCCACTCCTCACACTTTGTTTCCCATTACAAATTGGACTTGGCCTCCAGGGACAGAGCCAGTTTTGGCTCTACAGTCCTCAAGAGTTTGTTCCATTGAGCCACCCAGGATAGAGGTGCTAGGACGCGGTCCCATCAAGCAAGAATGAAGGCGAGATTGACAACTTAACATTAAGAAGTTATGTTCCTACCATAACGTTCCATGTTAGTTGTCTTCTCATAGCCTTCTTTCTTGACCCTCCTCCTTCCCCTGGCCTGGACAGACCTTGTATAAGAAACTATTATGCTAAAGACCATTCTAACCTGGTCCTTTTTCCATCTGTAGTTTCTTCTTCCTTTGGGAAGTATTTTATGCTTGGTGTTATTGCCCTTTTGTCAACAAACGAGATCTGGGTACTTCCTGCCTTGCATCATGGGATATGGGGCTGCCTCGAGCTGGTAAAAGGAGTTCTCGAGCTAAAGCAAGTGCCGAGTCGGAGCCGAGGGATCGGCTCCGAACCCATCAAGCAAGAAAGAAGGCGAGAGAAGACAACTAACATGGAACGTTATGGTAGGAACATAACTTCTTATTTTACACTACCCCTGCTGTTACATCTTGTTCTGCAGTTTTTTTTGGCCGCTTGAATTGTGCTGAGAGGTTAGGAGGTTGATGGGGCATGTACGTTGCTTAAAATGCATAATGTTGGAAGGGTAGTTTGCAGCTGTGAGAATGTTGCTGCTGAAGGCATAGATGCTTTGAATGTATACTAATGCAAGCCTTGTTACACTACTATTGCGTATAACTGCAATGTTCTAATCACTGATGCAATGACTGCAACGTTTTCGTTGTCCGTACTTAATGTGTTGAAAGTTTGGGAGTGTGGTTAGGACCTGTGAGAATGGTGCAGTGTTCAGTGTTTGACTGGAGAATTTTTAATGGGGGTCATGTACTAGGACATTGTTAATGCTACGCCTATGTTTTTGGTTTTCACTTTATCCAGGATTATTGCGCATCGGTGGGGGGGATTCTGCAGAATGTACTCGTATCTTAATGCATGCTAATGCAAATACTGTTCTGTCGAGGGTTATAGTACTGTTTAAATATCCCTAGTGTTACAGCTTGTTCTGAGTTATTTTTGGCTGTTTGGATTATGTACCTTGGAATATGCTGGCGCCTGTACATTGTTTAAAAAGCCCAATGTTGGGAGAGTAGTTAGTGGCTGTGAGAATGTTGCAGTGTTCAATGTTTGCCTGAAGTTTTTTAATGTGGGGCCACACACACTATAAGCACATTGTTAATGCTACGCCTATGTTTTTGGTTTTCACTTTATCGAGGATTTTTGTGCAGCGGCTGGTGGGGATTCTGCAGAATGTACTCGTATCTTAATGCATGCTAATGCAAATACTGTTCTGTCGAGGGTTATAGTACTGTTTAAATATCCCTAGTGTTACACAGTGTGTTCTGAGTTATTTTTGGCTGTTTGAATTATGCTATTTGGAGGTTGATGGGGCCTGATATCTTAATACATGCTAATGTAAACACTGTTCAGCTGTCTAGGTGTATAGTACTGTTTAACTATCCCTGATGTTACACCTTGTTCTGCAGTTATTGGCTGTCTGAATTATGCTCTTTGGAGGTTGAGAGAACTTGTGCATTGTTTACCATGCCTAATGTCAGGAGAGTAGTTAGCAGGTGTGAGAATGTTGCAAAAGGTGTGGATGTTCGAATGTATACTAATGCAGACCCTGCTACGCTACTATTGTGTTTACCAATGCAATGGCTTAACTTTTTTCGTTGTCCGTACTTATTGTGTTGAAAGGTTTGGAGTGTGGTTAGGGCCTGTGAGAATGTTGCAGTGTCCATTGTTTGCTTGCAGTATTTTTAATAGGGGGTCACAGACTGTAAGCACATTGTTTATGCTATGCCTTTTTGTTTTCACTTCATCCAGAATTCTGCCTAGACTTGGGGGGTTAAGAATTCCGCAGAATGTACTGATATCTTAATGCCTGCTAATGCAAACACTGTTCTGCTATCTGTTTATAGTGCTGTCTAACTGTCCTTGATATGCTTTGTTGCAATGACTTATTTTTATGGTCCATAGCTATTGTATTGAAAGTTTGGGAGTGTGGTTAGGGCCTGTGAGAATGTGGCAGTGTCCATTGTTTGCCTGGAGTTGTTTTTGTAATGCGGGGGGTCACAGACTGTATAAGCACAATGGTAATTTTTTTCACTTCGTCCAAAATTGTGCTGAGATGGGGGGTAAGAATTCCACAGAATGTACTGATGTCTTTAATGCATACTACTGCAAGCACTGCTCTGCTATCCAAGTTTTTTGGCTGTCTGAATTAAGTTGACAGTTTTAGGAGGTTGATGGGGCCTGTGAGAATTGTGTCCAGATGTTTTTGGTTTTTAGCCTGTTCTCTCTCAATGATTGCATAGCACAATGTGGACGGCTGAGGCTACTAACAGAAATGGACTTCTTGTTTCATACCCTCCATGTAATGCATGGTACATTCCTTGGATTTATGCTTTTGTACACGGATCTGTGCTAAGAGGGGTTGTGGGAATGTCAGTCTCCCAGTCTGTGTGCCACTTCATCCCTCACAATTGAGGTTTTCTAGCAAATCCATGATTTCACTCCTTTGATGAACCAATGATTTTGATTTGTTCAAGTCTGCTAAGAGATTGAGAGGTAGTGGGCATGTGTAGTCTGTACTGTACCGTAACATTTGTCTTGCCTTAATTTGTTGTGTTCCCCTTCAAACTTGTGCCTCTCCTAGTCATTAATTCTTTCTTTAGTCAGAGAGCTTGTAATATCGATCTTTTGCATCATTTGTGGCCACTTCAACATGTTTAGAGGGATGACGGGAAGAATTGTGTAGAAAAAGCTGAAGATCACCTCTAGTGTTAGATATTTAACATGAAACTGTAACCTGGGCCTCTCATTACTTATTTGTGCCTACCAGTTAGTCATTTTTCAATCTTTCTGCCTGCAGTGCAATAGACTGTCAATGCAAGTCGTTAAGCATTTTTAATAACAGTGACAAAAGGACTCTGCATGTGTAGTAATTCTGCTTTACTTCCATTCCCAGTTAGAGATGAAGCGTACATATTTGTCAGGAGCAGCAAAAAGAAAGCTTCAGCAGCAGAGGAATGAGGATGCAAAGAGACAGGGTTCCATTATGACATTTTTCTGTGACTCATCGGAGAGCGGAGATTCAGGAAAAAGTCTGCCTTCAGGACAACACAATGGTTCTGCATTACAGTCTGACCACTGTGAGGCCAGCATCATTTCACTAGAAAGTGACCACTCTCTTGCGGCCACACCACAGGCTACATCCTGTGGACCTACAGCCATTACCATGGGTGAAAGCATGGCAGCAAATGCAGATTCACCTGAGGTGTTGCCTGGATCACCAGACTTTGATACAGAAGGAGCCCATACTTCCGTAGTGACAGATGTGGCCTATGACTTGCAGGGAGTGTCAGGTACATCTTTGGAGGATCTAGGGACTAGGCCAGACTTGATTAGGGATGAGTTTAGGGTAGCTGCCATTCAGCATGGACCTGTGCAAGTGGTGTTACCACAGTTCCCAGTCAATGAGCAGAAAAGAAGATTTACATCTGAGAACTATTTCCATGTGCTGCCTAATGGAGTGAGAGCAAAACGCATTTTGCTGACATATTCGGTCTCAAAGGACGCACTGTTTTGCTTTCCATGCAAATTGTTTGGACATTCTAACCATCTTCTGAGGTCAGGTGGTTAAAAAGCATGGAGAGAGATGTCCAAAGCTTTACACAGCCATGACCGAGCGCCAGAGCATATGGCATGCATGATGAAGTGGAAGGAACTGGACAACAGAATAAAGAGTAGGTAGACTATGGATGATAAGAGACAAGAAGTGGTTGAAAAGGAGATAACTCACTGGCGTGATGTGTTAGAACGCATTATTGCTGTTGTCCAGTACTTGGCAGAATGGAACATGGCATTCCGTGGTACAACTGATGCCCTGGAGACCTATGGCAATGGCAACTTCTTAGGTTAAGTGCAACTTTTGTCGCAGTTTGACCCTGTCATGGCTGAACATTTGCATCATATTCGTAATAAAGAGATAATGGATCACTATCTTGGGAAGGACATACGGAATGAAGTTATCCAGTTGATTGCAAATGCTATTTTAAGGATCATAGTAGGGAAGGTGAAGGACGCTAGGTACTTTTCTGTGATTCTTGATTGCACGCCAGACATCAGCAATCAAGAGCAAATGACTGTAGTAGTTCGGTATGTGGACATTTCACAGACTGCAGCCACAGTTGAGGAACATTTTCTGGGATTTGTGCCTGTGAATGACACAGCTGGGGCAAGACTGACAGAAGCTCTTCTTCAGACTCTTCAAAATCATCAACTGGACATTAATGACTGTCGAGGACAAGGATACGACAATGGCAGCAACATGAAGGGGAAACGCGCTGGACTGCAGGCCCGGATAAAACAGATGAATTCAAGGGCTTTTTATGTGCCGCGTGCCTGCCATAATTTAAATCTTATAGTTAGTGATGGAGCACATTCATCAGTATAGGCAGTGTCATTCTTTGGATGTCTGCAGAACATTTACGTACTCTGTTCAGCATCAACAAGCTGATGGCAGATCTTAAAACGGCACACAAATGTCACTGTGAAGCCACTGTTGGAGACTCGCTGGGAATGCAGGATAGACTCTATCAAGGCAGTAAAATTTCAGTTGAAGGGAGTCATTGAGGCATTACAGGAGATAGGGCAAGCAGTACGTACAAGTGATGCTGCAACATATCAACAAGCAAGAGGACTGTGCTCAGAACTTATGTCATACCAGTTCATTGTATGTTTAGTGGTTTGGTATGATGTGCTGACAGAGGTAAATCATGCAAGCAAAGTTCTGCAGAGTCCATCTGTTGATATTTCGACATGTGTCAAAGTGCTGGCATCCACTATGGACCTGCTTAAGAATTACAGAGAAACGGGATTTCAACATGCCATGGGCGAAGCCTCCAAGATAGTGGAAGAACTGGATGTTGGCACCACATTTCAAGAAAAGAGACGAAGGAAAGTAAAACGGTTCTTTGACTATGAAGGAGGAGATGAGACTGTACAGGATCCAGCTGTAAAATTACGTGTAGAATTCTTCAGTGTGCTGCTGGACACAACAATCCAATCGTTTACTGACCGGTTTCAGCAGCTTTCTGAGTTAGATAAGGCCTTTGGATTTTTATCAAATATTAAAGCCTTGAGTGATGTTGCAGAAGACACACTGCTGCAACACTGCAAGGCTCTGAAAGAACAACTGACTGACAGAAGAAGTGGCCACTGTGATATTGATGACTCTGACCTTGGACACAAACTTAAAAGCCTTTCTCGAATGATTGATAATGAATTGTCACCACTGACTGTTAAATTTCCTTATTCGCAACGACTTGCAAGACATATATATAAATACTTATGTTTCACTGCGCATTTATTTGACTGCACCCGTTACAGTGGCTACTGCAGAACGCAGCTTTTCTAAGCTGAAACTCATAAAGACATACCTGCGTTCATCAATGAGTCAGGAGAGACTTTCAGGCTTAGCTGTGCTTTCAGTTGAGCATGAAGTGGGATGAAGTGTATCACATGGCAGCCTCATTGAAGATTTTGTCCGGAAGAAAATTCGTAAGGTTTCAGTAAAACTGTAGATTAGGTATGTGCTCATATTTCCTTTCCAGTAATCTTTTTTACAATGCTGTCAGGCAGTAATTTCAGGTAGTACTTTAGTGTGGCTTGTATTCTGTGCATTCACTTTTTTGTTTGCGTACCTCCAACAGGTAGGACCATGAGGATAGAACTAGCAGGATGTTAGGCAAAGGCAGCTAGGAGCAACTGGACTCATCGGGAGTGGCAGGACTTGTCAGGAGCAGAAGGACTCGTGTGGAGCGGCAGGGTAGTGGCAGGAGTCATCAGGATGGTAGGACAGTTGGGAGCAGCAGGACTCTTCAGGGACTAGGACAGAAGCGAAGGAAGAACAGACAAATGGCAGCAGTCAGAAGCTGAAGAGGTAAATACATATGCAAGATGAATGCCACTTTGGTATTCACCTTTTTCTTTCTGGGTTTGAGTCTGCCTGTGTCAGACTTACTAATCCCCATTACTCTCGTGTGCATGGGTTTGAGTCTTCCTCAGGCTCAGTAATCCCCATGTCTTTGTGTGTTTGGGTTTGAGTGTCTGCTTCAGGCTCAGTAATCCCCATGGCTTTCTTTTGGGTTTGAGTCTGCCTCAGGCTCTGTAATCCCCATGGCTTTCTCTTGTATGTTGTCTGTAGTCTTTTCTGTGTCCCATAGCTGTGTTGTGTACATCTGCAGTGTGACTGTTCTGCATGTCAGTAATTGTGTGGGCATTAATGTTCAGTCTTGCTGTAGTGCAGTCTTTTATCGGGAGTCTGTGTGTGGGAGTCTGTGTGTGGATTTCTGTGTGTCTCTCTGTGTGTCTCCCTGTGTGGGTCTCTGTGTGGGTCTCTCTGTGTGTGGGTGTCTCTCTGTGTCTCTGTGTTTCTGTGTGTGGGTCTCTGTGTCTGTGTGTGGGTCTCTGTGTCTCTGTTTGTGGGTCTCGGTGTCTCTTTGTCTCTGTGTGTGGTTGACTCTGTGTGTGGGTCTCTGTGTCTCTGTGTGTGGGTCTCTGTGTCTGTGGGTCTCTCTGTGTCTCTGTGTGTGGGTCTCTCTGTGTCTCTGTGTGTGGGACTCTCTGGGTCTCTGTGTCTCTGTGTGTGGGTATGTCTGGGTCTCTCTCTGTGGGTCTCTCTGGGTCTGTCTCTGTCTCTCTGTGTGTGGGTCTCTCTGGGTCTCTCTCTGTATGTGTGGGTCTCTCTGGGTCTCTCTGTGTGTGGGGGTCTCTGTGTGTGCGTGTGGGTCTCTGGTCTCTGTGTGTGGGTCTCTGGGTCTGTGTGTGTGGGTCTCTCTGGGTCTCTTGTGTGTGTGTGTGGGTCTCTCTGGGTCTCTGTGTGTGTGGGTCTCTCTGGGTCTCTGTGTGTGTGTGGGGGGGTCTCTCTGGGTCTGTGTGTGTGTGTGTGTGTGTGTGTGTGTGTGTGTGTGTGTGTGTGTGTGTGTGTGTGTGTGTGTGTGTGTGTGTGTGTGTGTCTCTGGGTCTCTCTGTGTGTGGGTCTCTCTGGGTCTCTGTGGATCAGTCTGTGTCTCTGTCTTTTTATACCTTTGTGGGACTGGCTACTTTGATGCGGTACAGAGGTTTGTCTTAATGTTTTAACATTGCTACTAAATGCCAGTCAGTGGGGGTGTCTTTGTGGGGAGTCAGTGTGGGTGACTTTGTGTACCTCTTTGGGACTGGCTACCTTGATGCAGTACAGAGGCTTGCCATAATGTAACAACATTGCTACTAAATGCCAGCTGTAGCTCTTTATCTCATGGCACAAAATCTGGGCAAAGCCACAGATAATGGGGTTCCAGCCCCAAAGATCTGGGCAAATTTTAAATATTGCTCTTATAAACTGAATGTTAGAATAAAAGGTCTTACCATACATGTTCTGAAGGGTATATGAAGTTAAACTGAAATGCCTGTCATTTAATGAATTAAGTCCTCAATGATTTGCCACAAAAAATCCAGAAAATTCTAAATTGAGGAACAGACCAAACGAGTCACATCTGGACATTCTTTGAACATCTGGGCAGTTGAGTATGCAGTCAGTGTCTGCATCTGTGAGTGGCAACCTTGCTGTGGTACAGGGGTTTCATAATGTCACATTGGTACTTGATGCCAGTCAGTGTGTGCACCTGTGAGTTGCTACCTTGTCATGTGCACCTGAGTCGCTACCTTGCTGTGGTACAGGGGTTTATCAGGATTGTAACATTGGCACTAAATGCTAGTCAGTGTGTGCGCACCTGTGAGTAGCTATCTTGCTGTGGTACAGGGGGTTGTCTTAATGCAACATTGGTATTGTCAAGTCAATGTGTGTACCTGTGATTAGCTACCGTACTGTAGTACAGAAGTTTATCATAATGTAACCTTGGTACTAAATGCCAGTCTGTGGCTTGGCACATAAATTAATGATCTGAATGTAGTGACACTAGTGGTTAAATGGTGCTGGATGAGCAGGGAAGGAGGTGCAATGGTAATGCGAGTAGGGCCCCCAACTTGAACCTTGCTGGGGGCCCCCAAAATGCTAACACCGGCCCTGGTTACACCAATCTGCTCACCAGTATTTCCAACAGAGTAATCCGCAGGGAATCGTTAAAGTCTGCTGACTCATTACACTCCCAAAAATATGTTCCCAATTACCTCTTTCTTCCCTATCGCACCTCCAACATTTACTGTTTACCTGTGAAAAATTCTCTGGAGTCTACTTGGGGTATAAAAATATCCATGTAAACATTTCCAAGCAAAAATCCTAAATCTTCTAGATTTCGTTGCATATTCGGGAGACGTACATATATCCTCCATTGTTTCTTTGTGAATTGCTTATCCAGTCTCTCTCTTCCCAATCCTTCCTAACCTCCTCTGATTGATTCTTATAGTTATCATGCAATATTTTGTATGCTGTACTAATTACTCTTTTTTTAATGGCAGCTTCTGTTGTAGACTATACTAAAAACTCAACTATACTAAAAACTCTACCAGTGCTGGTCTTTCATTTTGGAACCCTCTATTTCTTTCTCTTTGCCTATAATCTGATATCAGTCCTTGATAGAGAAGGCAATCTGTAACCTGCAGTCTAAATAAATTATTGGCGTCTTCACGTTGTATTACCTTTCCTTGTCTAGTTATTTGCTCCCAATACCTTGGTTCCTTTGCCAGTTTTCTCCATTGTCTGTGTCCATAATCTCTTTTCTCCATTCCAGTGTTGGCTTAGTTCTTAGAATATTTTCTGCTACTTTATGAATATAATGTTCTCTGTGAGTATTGTTGTTCTCCTTAAAGATTTACATCCAAAATCCCAATCTCTCCTTGTTTCTTGAGCTTCCCCCTATTTTATTGTCATCCCTTTCCATATGAATTGTAGATTTCCACCGGTGCTATGTATAGGAGCCTTAACTGTCTAGCTCTGAAATATCCCTTCAAATTGGGTAATCCCAATCTGCCTTGTTCTGTTGGAAGAATCAGCTTATCCCAGTTGACTCTTTCCATCTTCTCCTCCTAGATGTAATCCTTCAGCTCTTTATTAATTGCTATCCACAACTTCACCTCTGGTTGATAAAAATATGCCTAACCTGTGTATAAGACTAAAGGGCCTGAAAATGTTTTAACTGCTGGTATATTACTATCTGTACCCATATAACTGAGCTATCGGTATCCATATAACTGAGCTTGAAAAGCCGCGGTGGTGCAGCGGTAGCGTTGTTGCCTCACAGCAAAAAGTTCTCCTGTTTGATTCTCGGCTGGAGTGCCCTCTGTGTGGAGTCTGCATGTCCTCCCACGGTCAAGTAGCATTCAAAAGACATGCGTTAATGGGCGTGCCTTCGTTGAAGGTTGGGTGTTGAGCTGGCACCTCGGCTCCGTAAAAATCTACTGCCAGTCATTAGCGGACCGGAGTTCCGCTGTGGCGACCCCTAACCGGGTAAAGCCAAAAGAAAAACAACATCCATATAACTGAACTTCCAATTTCTCAGTTTTTGTATTGTCTTTTGTTTAGTCTTTTCCCACATATCATTAGCTGCCACACTGGAATCATTTTTAATCCATATTCCTAAATATTTCATTTTGTCATGTTCCCATAAATATAGAGTCAGAGCAATGCACCACTAGGCCAAATGCTGAACCAATTCATGTGTGAGTACATAATTTACCACTATTGCCTTTATTTTAGCTTCATTAATTCAGCATTTCAAAAAGATTTGAAACTGTCTCAAAATGTTCCATAACACTGTAATATCCTTTTTTGGTTTTGTCAGGTATAAAATAATATCTGCATAACACTGTAATATCCTTTTCTGGTTTGTCAGGTGTAAAGTAATATTGTCTGCAAACAAAGTCAGCTTTTCTTGACTACCATACCAATTATATCCTTGAATTTCTGAGTATTTAATTTTCCAGTGGTTCTAAATATAATGCAAATAACAAAGGGGAAAGAGGACGCCCGAGCCTAGTTCCTCTGCTCATGCAGAAATTATCAGAGAGGACACAACCCAATTTAATTTTCATCTCTGATTCCTCATATATCCTCCTAATCAACCTCATAATTTTGTTACGGAATGCAAATTCTTCCATTGCCCCGCTCATAAAGTCACAGCTTACTCTGTCAAATGCTTTCTGTACATCAAGACCCACAAACAGCAATGGTATTTTCTTACATTCTGTTTCCGTCTGGATCATTAGTGTTCTGTTAATGTTGTCAAATGTTTACCTCCCCTCTACAAAACCACATTGATTCATATCTATCAATTTTGGCATCACTTTGCCATTCTTTCAGCCATTATAGACATAAAAACTTTAGAAATGTGGTTTACTATTGAAGTGGGCCTGTGTATGAAGCTACATCCGATTGCTCTTTCAACTTTAGGGATTACAGGTACTACTGCTTTCTTCCAGTATGTTGGTACTTCTCCTCTTAAAATACTGTTAAACAAAACCTTCCAGGTTTTTATAATATTTTTCCTCCCAGCTTCCAATCTTCCACAGGAGTACCATCTATTCATGGGGACTTTGCTGTAGATTGGTTATACATCAGCATTTTTATCTCATCACCTCCTGTTCTAACTGTTAATATTTGAGCTTCATCTACCTCTAACCTTGGCATATTTAATTATTCCATAAACTTTTCCATTTGTACCTTTTCTTGATTTCCATATTTCTCTGCTTTATGCATACTTTCATATACTTTCTGAAATATTTCTAATACCTCTAGAGGATCTCTTTCTCTTGTTACCTTCCTTGTCGTAGGCTTCCTAAGCTTCGTGACAGCCCTTTCTACTTTCTGTTGCCTGAGTCATTGTGCTAGTTTTGGTGCTCTAGATTTTTTTATCAAAAAGCAGTTGCTTAACAGCAGTTTTTGTAAACTCATGCATATTATTGAGGTAATTCCTTATTTTCTGTTTAGCATTCTGCAGTAGCTCCTCCTCTTGTTCTGTGAGACTCTCCTATTCTTCAATACTTTAACATTTGTCAGTGCCTCTAAATAATTCTGGTTACTTTTTAACCATATCTCCAGTTTTTTTATTTCCACCCTATTTTTAAACTCCACATTAATTTTATCCCACCCCTAGCTGTATTTTCAGCAGAAGAAATTTATATCTTCTCTAATAGTTCTTGAACAATTTCCACTACTCATTCCTTAAATTCTTCTCTTTTCAACAGATAGGTGGGAAAGTGCCAGTGTCTCATTTCTATTTCATTACCCTGTGATTTTATTTTAGTTATTGGTGCATGATCAGAAGTAGTAGTTGGGTACGTATCAAGACCTTCAGTTAAATGCACATGTTCCAGCGAAATATAAATTCTGTTTAGCCTAGCCCAGTTTTTGTATCTTGGGGAATAATATGTAAATTCACTCCAAGCTCCTAGTACTGAATTCACATTTCCATGCCAAATATTTTCATAAATTTCTTCAAAAATCTACCCTCCATTGTTATACTTTCCCCTTCTGGGTCACCCAGACACATCTTTACTGCTGCAAATCAAATTTCAGTCCCCAGCTATAAGTAATAATGTTAAGTTGTCAATCTCGCCTTCATTCCTGCTGGTTGGGATCGGAGCCAATCCTCGGCTCCGACTCGGCCATCTTCTATAGCTCGAGAGCTGTTTACTGGCTCGAGGCTACCCCTTATCCCATGACACCTAGCGCTAGCTACCCAGATCTCATTTGCCGTTTCAGCTGCGACATTCTTGTTACTGGCTCAGGCTTGTATAACTTTATTAATCTGTCTTTTTTGTCAGATTAGGGGTTTTTGTATTGTAATTGTTGTTATTTATAGACGATTTATTTCATTTATTTTATTTTATTTTATTTTACATTTGTTGACCGGGAAAATCCGACTGGATACATGTCCATTTTCAGAGCCCGGAGGAAAAGCTCCACATTGACATTAGTTTACGTACTTATAAACAGAGAATATATTACATGTTTTGATAAATAATACATAGGTACAAAGAGATAAGTGAACAGAGAAACTACTGCTCTTTACTAAGACTAATATTAGAGTGCGATAAGATTATGTAAATGATAAACATATAAGACTAATATGTAGGTACAGTAGGATTATGTAATTGAAGAACATATAAGGTTTAAAAGGAGAAAAAGTCAGAGTAAATGCTAGATAGAGGAAGAGCCTAGAGGAAAACATGATGGTGGGTTTAGTCTGGCTTGGAACATTGACAGAGCCACTGATTTTAAAGTGAAGGGTTAGATTTTTCTTGAATTTGGATAAAGAGGTGATGGTGGTGAGTTGAGGTGGAAGAATTCCATATTTTACCAATGATTAAATTACGCAGTGCAGGGATGGAATCTGGATGATGGAGGATCTTGTAAGCTATAGTTAGCTGGGTTTGTTGAAGTAGGTTAGGTAGTTCCACCCAGCCTAGGTTGTGCAGGTTGATACAGTGATGGGTTTTGTAAGGCATGCCAGTAACAAATCTAGCAATATGATTGTAGCAGCCAGAGAGCTTATTTAGGTCAGATTTGTACAGGTTGGTAAGTATGGGTGAGGCATAAAGGAGTGAGGAGAGGAGATGAGGCGGCCTTTCTGCTGTCTCTTGCTTTGGGAGTAAGAAAGGATCTTATTCTATAAAGAGACCCCAGTTTTTGTTAACTGTTTTAATAGTTTGGTAACACCTAGTAATTTGGAATTTGAGTCTGGGGATATAGTAGTCCCATTTTGGATTGAACAGAAATTTATGGGTAGGCTGGAAGAGTAATAGTTGTTTTTTAGGGTTGAGGATCAAATGGCGACCTAGCAACCAGTCTTCAACTGCAGTGAGACAGTCTTGGGTTTTGGCTAGTAGCTTAGTTAGTGAGTGCTGAGTGTTGAGAGTTGGAGTCGTCCGGCGTATTGTATATCCCAGGATGGAACCCCTCTATGGTGTTAGGTAATAGGTGAGAGTTTGTTTTGCCATATGCGGCTTGATTTCTGTCTGAGAGATAGGCATGGAACCACTTGAGTGTTGTGTTGTCTAGTTCAAATGTTTTAGAGTGTTGTGCAGTAGTTGGTGGTTGACCATATCAAAGGCCTTTGATAGGTCAAGAAAGAGCGGATGACATGTTTTTGTTGTGGTTTATTGTGTCAGTGAAGGACAGGAGGGCAGTGGTAGTGCTGTGTTTGGGTCTAAAGCCATGCTGCGAGGTAGTCAGGAGCTTGTTCTGGATTAGATAGGGTACTAGTTGATTGTGTATGCATTTTTCCATAATTTTGGCAAGTGGTGACAATATGGCTATTGGCCTGTAGTTGGATAGGTCAGTAGATGTCCCACCTTTGTGGAGAGGGATGATATGGGAGATTTTCCAGATTGAGGGGATAGTAGATTCCGTTATGGTGCGGTTAATTAGGATGGAGATGGGCTATGACCTCTGCAGCTTTTTGTAGGTAATCAGCTGGAAGAAGGTCAGCAGCAATGGTAGTAGGCTTTAGTTTCTGCAGAAGGGATCTAATGAAGGAAGTGGAAACAGGTTGTAGGTGGAAGGAGGGTTCTGACTTTGGTAGTGGGGTTGGTCAGAGTTTGTTGTGCCGCTAAGGATTTGATAACATTAATAAAGAAAGAGTTAAATGCATTGGCCACTTCTTCAGGACTTTTATCATTAAGGTCGGCCGGAGTTGGGGTAGAGGTCTTGCCTGGATGGAGAAGGTTGTTAATACCTGCCCAGAACTTTTGGGGATTAAGTTGATGTTTACTTTGGAGTTGGAGGTAGTAGTTCTTTTTGTCTAGTAAAATGGATTTTTTGTCTCATTTCTAAGTTGTTGGAAATGAGATCGGTCGGGGTTTTTTGAGGCACGCCATTTGTCCCAGGCTTTGTTTCTAAGTTTGATTTTATACTTAGAGTCTTTTGTTAGCCATGGAGCAGTCAGGTTTTAACCTTGGCTGAACGATATATAAGGCGTGTGAATTGAGTATTTTTATAAAGGTGGAATTAAAGGTTATAACGGCTTCCTCAAGAGGGAGGGATTTAAGATTAGACCAGTTACAGGACTGTAGCTCAAGTTGGAATTTGGCAAGGTCAGATTGTTTAGTGTTCCTGATAGATTTGTAGACTGGTAGTTTACATCTCCCTACCTTGTTTTTCTCTATGTAGGTTATGAGATGGTCACTGATTTCAAAAAACTGGAACAGTTGAAAGAAGGCACACTCTAGACCACAAATAAAAGTAAAGCGCTTTTCGTTTATGTCAAATCATAAACTTCTTCAGACAGTGCATTGCAATTCAACTCACGTTTAAATACATAATAAAAAAGAAGTCAACCAATCAACAAATGGAAAGACATTAATTAGATTAGTGACAAAAACATACAATCACCACCCCCTTATTAAAAAATCATTATAAACATACAGATATACATCGTCTTACGTTTACCAAACAGTATTCAATCCTAAACAGAACAATTAAGTTTAGATTCTAAAACATATGTATGAAAATACTTTTATAGTAATTCATAATCATCCTAAACTTGCTAGTTCAAAGTAATTTTAACCTTTAACTTCTTGAGTCTCAATATATACTGTAACACACAGCCATCATTTATACCAGGCTGGTGGTAAGCATTAAACTAATTTGTCAAGATAAAGAGTCAGGTCCACCTCTTGCCTTGATCAATGACAATAAACTTGAAAGTGTGCCCAGGAAAAGAGTTGACATGTTTCGCTAGGGCATTCTCAAGTTTATGTTTCTTAATAGCATAAAGATGTTCGGTATGTCGTTCACAGACTTTCTTTCAGTTTTCGTGGGCAAAACTGAAAAAGCTCCTCGAACTATTCTTTAACATCTTTTAACTCACGATCAACTATTGATCAAGTGCATGTTAACCCAAGAGGTGGACCTGACTCTTTAAAACTTGAAGAGTTGGAACTTTCTTATAGGCTTAATGCTTACCACCAGCCTGGTATAAATGATGGTGTGTTAAGCAGCATATTATTGAGAGAGAAGAAGTTTAAAAAATAAATTACTTAGGTGAACTAGCATTTAGGATGATTATGAATTTACTAAAAAGTATTTTCATACATATGTTTAAAAAATAATGTTCTGTTTAATTAATTGAATTTTGTTACGTGTAACGAATGATATATATCTGTATGTTATGTTTATAATTAAGGGGTGGTGGTGATATGTTTTTTCACTAAATCTAATTAAATGTCTTTCCATTTGTTGATTGGTTGACTTCTTTATTAAGGTATTTAAAGTTTATTGAATTTTAATGTAGTGTCTGAAGTTTTTGATTTGGACATAAGCGAAAACACTTCTTTTTTATTTGTGGTCTTCTAGTGCCTTCTTTCAACTGTTCCAGTTTTTTGTGGTTTTTTGAGTTTGTTACATTTTTTGTGGTTTAACAAATGGTCACTGATTTCGTTTGGGAGAGTCCCAGATTTATAGGCGTGGGGTGGACTGTTAGTGAGTATCCAGTCAAGAAGACTTTCTTTTTGGTTGGAGTTACCAATTCTGATGGGGGAGGTTATGATTTGTGAGAAGCCATGGAGATTTATGAGGGTGGGGTTGGTCTCAGAGGAGCATTGGTTCCAGTCTATATTCATATCACCCGGGATAATAGTTTCCTGGGGACAATTGGTAGCGAGCCAATTTAAGATATGCTCAAGTGTGTCAGTGTTGCTTCCGGGGGGAATGTAGCTCACAAGTAGATTAATACTTTTTTCCTTATTTATTTGGATCTTCAGGGAGATTAGTTCTGCATTGGAGATTTGGGGGGGTTGTGAAGGGTTCAAAGTAATATTTAGTGGGCATTTATAGAGGACGAGACCACCTCCTTTTTACTGGGCGGTCCTTTCTATATATGTTATAGCCTTGTGGGGTGATTTCAGTATCTTTGTGGCTGGTTTTAACCAGGTTTCTGACAGGCACATAATGTCGGGTGGTATATCTCTAACAGGCGTGCAGATTGTGTATTTTGTTGTTTAGACTTCTTATATTAAGATGACAGATAAGGAGGGAGTTAGGAGAGGGGAAGAGATAGGTTATGTAAGTAAGTGTTTGTGATAGGGCCAGGATTGGGGTGGATGTCACCATCCTTGGACAGGTTTTTTCTTAGATGTTCTATGAGTTTCAGGAGCTTGAGTAGTAAAATGTCTGTATATTTGGATTTAGGAGAGTTAATTCTTGGTTTATAGGGGAGGGGGTATCTGATGTATTGTACCGTATTGGTGGGATAGTGAGTAGGATACGTAGTGTAAGGTAAGGATGATAGACTACAGGTATGATATTTGGGATAGTGATATCCGTAGTAGATAGTGTACTCATAAGTAGTTAGGGCATGTAGTGATGTAAGAACTAATAAAGTAAGGGGCAGAGTTTTTATTATTGGCTTGAGAGCCAGAGAGAGGTGGGGCTGTATGTTATTTAACATTGTTATCTATGCTTAGGCATACGATAACTAGTAGATTTAGTTTAGTGTATTGTAGTTTTTCCCCCCTTAGAACCTGTTTAAATTGGAGAGTTCTCCCCTCCCCCCCTTCCCCTCTGTAGTAGTGTATTAGTCTTTCGGTTAGGTAGCCATTTGATTTAGAGGCTTCCTAGTCTAAAAAAAAAAAAAAAAAAAAAATCTACTATCGTGTTTTTTGTGGTAGTGTTCTGTTTTTACTTCTTAGTGTTGCTGGCCTGTTGGCCAAAGTAGTTTAGAGATGTGTTTTCTCTTTTTGCTGGATATGCAGGAGCGCAAGAATAAACTTATTTTGAGGGGTCTTCTCAAGCCTCAGGATTCACCGGCCAAGGCTCAGCCAATGAAATCCCCTAAACCGGCCAAATCGTCGGCTCCCAGCTTGGAGCTGTCATTGGCCCAAGACTTGCCTACTACCTCTTCAGTCCCAGCCGGAACCGAGGAGACTGCTTCCTCTTCGGCTCCATGGCAGGGACGCCTTCGATGTCATGAGGAGTGTGCTGGCCTCCCAGTCAGCTCCATCTTCGACCCCACTGGCACCGTCCCCCCGTAGTGCCTGCGTCAACCGCTGTCCCTTTTCCAGACCCCAAGCGAGGGGAACCAGCACTCCAGGGCACCCCATTGGGTGTTTCCTCTTCTTCCGAGGCCTCCCCTGATCATTCAGAGGAGCCCCCTTGGAAGAAGAAGTGCAAGAGGAAGCACATTGACTCCCCCGAGTCTGTCACTTCAGATATGGATTTGGATGAATTGGAAGGGTCCCTGAGATCCCCCTCTGAAGATGTTTCCTTCTTGGACATCCTAGAAATGCTCAAGCAGAGGGGGAACTGGAATACCCTAGCTGCTACCGAGGATGAATTTGTATTCCTGGATGTGTTCGATTCCCGACCTTCTACCTCCTGGGTTTCTCCGCCCTTCGACCCACTAATGTCAGTGGTGGCTCGAAGGGCTTGGTCAGCCCCGGATACAGTGGAACCAACCCCGAGGAGGCCAAGTAAGTTTATCAATGCTCCCCCAGACAGGCGGTTCCTTACTAAGGGTGTTCCCATGGATGCCATGGTGGTAGCAGCAGCCACTAAAAATGAGTTAGCGGAAACTTCTTCCTCTGTCCATCCTCCTAACAAGGAGTCCAGGACCATGGACAGATACGGGAAGCAAATGTTTGCTTCAGCGACCTTCTCCATGAGGTCACTGAACTACTTTTATGCCATTTCACCAGGCTTCAGAGGGATCTCCTGAAAGAGCTCGGAGATACCCTTCAGGATCCATCAGCTGAAGGGGCTCAGACTAAAGTGGCTTCTCAGCTGACAACACTTAACTCAGTAGTCAACTCCTCCATGAGGCTCATTTCCTACACAGCCGATGGTGCGAGTAGGGCCGCAGGCACAGGCGTGGCACTTCGGAGACATGCATGGATGCAGCTGTGTAACTTTGTGGAACCCTTTAGAGCGTCATTCACCAACACTCCCTTTGATGGTTCCTTTCTTTTTGGACCACAGGTGAAAGACACTCTCACTAGGTGTGAGCAGGAAGGCAAGACTCTCTCTGCCGTGGGAGTCTGTTTTTCCACTCCTTCCAGACCATACCCCAAAGGTCAGAAGAGTGGGAAAATGTGGTTTCGGAAATCCCAGGGAGCTTCGCCTGACACTCGTAGTGATTTTTCCTCTAGGGGCAGAGGAGGAAATAACAGTAACAACAGACGCCGTCCTCGTGGCAGAGGGGGTCCGCAGAACCAGGGCAGCAGAGAATCTTTCTCTGACAAGCCCTTCCAACATCCCTGAAGTGTTGCCCGACTGTCCGCCTCTGGAGGCAGTCTGGGGGAAAACTTTCATTGTACCCAAAGGCCTGGCTAAACCTAACGCAATAACCAACACTGCTGTTAAATAGAACAATGACCAAAAAAACAAACGTTGAGAGCAAAAACCTTTATCAAAAACAAAGTTTTCAGGCCAAAACCCTTTTTCAATGCTTAACAAAAGGTACAATAAAATCACATGTTTACCCAGGACATCACATGACCCGCAGCCAAGGTCATATGACATGAAATACTACAAACTTACAATAAACAAATAAAAAAGACATATTGTTAATAAAACTACATAAAAATGCGCTTACTCAATAAAATATATTATTCAACATATTCAGAGTATATGTTTCAAAAAGAGTGTATACCTTTAACTATCTTGCCACTTGTGTAACAAGTAATATTGTTTATTTGGCAACATATGACACCTGTCCCTCCTTTTATGTTGGAAAAACTACTAGAAAACTTAGACAGGATTATAGAACATAAATCCAACAAAGGAATGGGAGTGACACGAATGCTTTATCTAAGCATGTAAAAAGTTATGGTATATCTCACATTTTTAAGTTTAGGGTTATAGACACTGTTAGTGTGTCAAAAAGGGGGGGGACTTATGTAATTTGTTAGACAATAGAGAATATGATTGGATTGTAAGACTAGCAGCAGATGTGGCACCAGGATTGAATGCAAGTGTTTCATTAAAGCCTGTTTTGACTAAAATACAGCACACAAGGTTGAAATAATAACATTTATTAGCAAGTATATACTCTGAATATGTTGAATAATATGATATTTTATTGAGTAAGCGCATTTTTATGTAGTTTTATTAACAATATGTCTTTTTTATTTGTTTATTGTAAGTTTGTATTACTTCATGTCATATGACCTTGGCTGCGGGTCATGTGATGTCCTGGGCTTGTATTTAAACATGTGATTTTATTGTACCTTTTGTTAAGCATTGAAAAAGGGTTTTGGCCTGAAAGCTTTGTTTTTGATAAAGGTTTTTGCTCTCAACGTTTGGTTTTAAACCTCACTCAAGACAGATGGGTACATTCAGTCATATCCAGAGGTTACAGAATCCCATTCTTTCAACCCCCTTTACCGTCATGCAAGTCCCCCCCAGATGTTCCACCCAATCTGAGGGTCCAAGCAGTTATAGAAGTTTCAAAACTGCTAGAAAAAAGAGTCATCCAGGAAGTCCTGGCAGACCAACATGGATCCGGAACTTACTCAAGGTTCTTTTTGGTACCAAAGATGACAGGGGACTGGAGACCTATTTTGGATCTCAGCAGACTGAGCAAGTCTGTTCAAAGAACGAAGTTTCAAATGGTCACGCTACAGTCCATTCTACCCTTTCTGGGTCAGGACAATTGGATGTGCTCCATAGATCTCCAGGATGCATTCCATCATATCAAGATGGACAGATGCTCCAGGAGGTACCTTCGCTTCCGGCTGGGAGCCAGTCATTACCAGTTCAGAGCTCTGCCCTTTGGTCTCATCACAGCCCCCAGGGTGTTCACCAAATGTATGGCAGTGGTCACAGCTCACCTGAGGCGTAAAGGATTCCAGGTGTTTCCATATCTAGATGACTGGCTCCTCACTGCTACTACCAGGCATCAACTTCTTCAAGCCAGGGACTATACAATTTCAATTTGCTCTCAGCTAGGCATTACTATAAATTTCGAAAAATCTGCCTTGTTGCCCTGTCAATCTATTACTTATATAGGAGCATACTTAGACACATGGAGCATGTACGCAAAGCTGTCTTCGGACAGGGTGTACACAATTCGCCAGCAAGTTCAATTCCTCATGCAATGCAAAAGGGTACAGGTCAGGTATGTCCTTCAAACTCTGGGCTCTATGGCAGCGGCAATTCTTCTGATACCCCTGGCCCGTTTTCACATGAGAATCCTTCAGCGGCTTCTATTCACACAGTGGTCCTTCCAGCAGCTCCCCATGTCTCATATGATCATGATTACAGAAGCATGCAAAAGGCACCTTTCCTGGTGGATGGTCTCCCCTCTAGTGACTCAGGGCAGACCCTTCATTCAGCCCCCTCCGGTTGCTACAGTGACCACAGACGCCTCCCTGATAGGGTGGGGGGCATTATCAGGAAGGACAGTCCAAGGCACTTGGCAGACTCACGAGTACCATCTGCATATAAACGTCCTAGAAATGAGAGCCGTGCTCCTAGCGTTGCAAGCTCTTCAGGACTCTCTCCCTTCTGGGACCATTGCAATACAATCGGACAACATGTCAGTGGTGTGGTACATCAACAAGCAGGGCGGAACCAGGTCCTACCCTCTATGTCGAGAAGCGCTCAGACTCTGGCAGTGGGCGATTTCCTCCCAACAATTTCTGATTGCGACGCACATCCCTGGGACATCCCAACGTCATAGCGGACAGGCTTAGCAGAGGTATTCTCATGCCTCATGAGTGGTCTCTGAGTCAGGTAGTTGCGGATCTGATCTTCCGCAAATGGGGACAGCCTTGCTGCGACCTTTTTGCCACCCCCTTCAACACCAAATGCAGCAACTACTTCTCCCTTCTTCCGCTTCCAGGTCTTTCTCCCAGAGATGCTCTAGTCCACGATTGGCCCCAGGGGCTTTTTTATGCCTTCCCTCCATTTCCCTTGATACCAAAACTCATACAGAAAGCAATTTTGTTGGGTTGCAAGATGATCCTCATTGCCCCCTACTGGCCTCGAC
This sequence comes from Protopterus annectens, assembly GCF_019279795.1. Lineage (NCBI taxonomy): Eukaryota > Metazoa > Chordata > Ceratodontiformes > Protopteridae > Protopterus > Protopterus annectens. The sequence continues at coordinate 667,195,770 of NC_056747.1, read as the reverse complement.
AGATATGGTTCCCGTTCCTGCACCGTTACCTTCTCGAGCAGCCCTGGACTCTGGATCCGATTCCAGACCTACTGATCCATCAATCAGGAGGGCTGCATCAATCTCTTCAAACACTCCAGCTTACAGCTTGGTTGCTCCATTTCCAACCTTAGCCAGACTTCCCAGCATTTCCCCGGCAGTACGCGACATTATTGTCTCCTCCCATAAAGGACTTATGCTAGCAAATGGAAATGTTTTTCTTGTTGGGCAGAGGCCAGGAACATAGATCCCTTCACAGCCCCTCTCCACGAAATCTTGGAGTTCTTAACAGAACTCTTTCATTCGGGGTCCGCTTCTGCTACAATCAGAGTTCAATTAGCGGCCATTTCAAATTTTCATGTTGGGTGGTATAATGCAAACATTATGTCTCATAAGGTATGTAAAGCCTTTCTAAGAGGGACTACTCTCCTTAGACCCCCATTGAGAGATCCCCCTCCTCCATGGGACCTTAATCTGGTACTAACATCCTTGATTATGCCCCCCTTTGAACCTGCAGCATCCTGCTCCATTAAGTTTCTATCTTGGAAAACTCTCTTTCTGGTAGCTATTACTTCGGCCAGACGAGTCTCTGAACTTCAGGCACTATGCGCCCGCCCTCCATACTTAGTGTTTCATAAGAACAGGGTTGCTCTGGGGACTAATCCCTCCTTTCTTCCGAAAGTCTGCTTAGAAAATAATTTGAATCAATCTATAGACCTACCTGTGTTTTTTCCTAACTACACCAACAAGACAAAATACAAGTTACATCAATTAGATGTTCATAGACAATTGCATTTCTACCTGCATAGGACAAAGGCTATTAGGAAGTCTGACCAACTATTCCTCTCATATGCTCGAGGCAAACAGGGTCTCCCAGTTTCCAAAGTGACCTTATCCAGATGGTTGTCTCACATTATTACCTTTATCTTTCAACTAAGGAACAAAGACTTGCCTCTCAAACTGAAGGGTCATTCTACTAGGGCCTTAGCCACCTCTGTAGCCTTCCAGTCTAGGTTGCCCATGGACTCTATCTGTGCCGCCGCTACGTGGGCAAATCCTCATACCTTCATTTCTCATTGCAAGTTGGATTTTGTCTCCAGGAGTAGAGCTAACTTTGGTTCCACTGTTCTGAAGAGTCTGTTCCAATGAGTCACCCAGGATTGTAGGTGCTAGGGATGCTGTCCCAACCAGCAAGAATGAAGGCAAGGTTGGCAACTTAACATAAAGAAGTTATGTACCTACCATAACATTCCATGTTAGTTGTCTTCATCTCGCCTTCTTTCTTACTTCCCCCCCTCCATCCCCCTATCCTATTGGACCGAGAGGACTTCAGGTTTCACTGGTTGAGTATTCTCTGGTTTATTTCCTCTACTGACTTAGAGAATAGCAACCAAATAAAAACACAAACTGGTACATAAAAAAATGCTAAAAGCCAAAAACTCTACGAGAACGCTGGATTTATTTAAACGCTAAATGAACACGTTTTTCATCCAACACTAATGGTTAGACTTCGTCAGAAAAAAGGCAAAAAGTGTCAGTTAAAATTCAAAGCCCCTATTTATAAATTACCCACTTAATGATATGATACAAATGATTGATGTCCTTCAAGGATGCATCTGCAGTCCTTACAAATGAGTTGTCCTGTCGTCAGGCAGCCCTTCGGTCGGCCGGATTCCAAAGTCTGGGTCTGGCCTCGGCTGGTGTCGCACTCCACCCGACGTCATTGCGGCAGTTATTCGGGTATAAAGGCATCAGCCAACGCCATTTTCCTCAGTATTTCTTGCCACGTGGCGCCCGAAGCAGAAGCTGTTCGCAAGTGCCGGTCGGTCAGAACCGGAGATTACTACTACCGAATACTTCTACTACTACCGAAGACTTCTAAAAAGCTAAGTACCCCGTTGGGGACTCTTTCTTGCCTCAGCTGATGTCAGAAAAAGTGAATAACTGTTTAACTTGTGGGAAACAAATACCTCATAAAGATTTCCACTCTTACTGTTTGCCTTGCTTAGGCCCAGACCACGACGTAGCAGCTTGTCTAGCCTGTGCTTCTTTCAACCGACGAACGCTTAGACGTCAGTCGGAATTTGCTGAAGAGTTTTTCGGCTCAGATTTTGCTTACATTATGCCGTCGGATCCTCCGACAACGCAAATTGCTAAAAAACGCAAGGAAAAGGATCGACACTCACGGTCCGCGGTTTCGGCCGAAACCGCGGTTAAGCCAACCGCGAGTGTCTCGGTTTCGGCTGAAACCGAGTCCACGGTTCTTCCTTCGGCCGAAAACTTGCCTCTTACTGAGGCCTCATCCAGCTTGGCTGAATCTGCTACTGAAATCCCACCTGCTCTTGCAGGTACACAGGATTTATCCAATACTATCCCTTTGGATATTTCTACCCCTGCACGTGGAGCTGCTAGGCCTCCTGCATCCATGTCGATTAAGGCCTTTGCCAGGGCTAAAGCAGCAAAAACTACCAAAACTGTGCCTGCTAAGACCCCTCTCACAGGCCCAGTTCTAGTTCACAAATGCTTAGTCTAGCAGAGGATCTCATTTCTTTGATCCGGGGATCCCAACCACATTCAGACAGGGCCTCTCACCCACCTCCAGAGAAGAGGACTAGAGTAGAGCCCCCTGAGCCAGTTTCTTCAGATGGCTCCTCTGATGAATCAGATAATTCAAACCCTCCAGAGGCCCCTTTTCTCCTTATGAGGACTCTGATGCAGAAGAGTCCATTCCTTCTGCCTCTCCGCCTGAGGAATTTTCTTTTGGGGAAACCTTGCATGCTATGAGGGAACAATTTCAATGGCAGGGCCAGGATTTTTCAGACACTAGGAAAAGGCTTAGAACCTTCCTGCATCTGCCACAGCACACAGCATAGGCCTTTAGCCATTCCTCCAGTACTTACTGTTGTGGATGATGCTTTTAATGATGCTTGTACTGCTCCTGATTCTCTTCCTCCGGCCCCTGCTAAGCCCGATAGGTACTACAGGGTCCCAGACACACATTATCATACAATCTCACAGGGACCTAAGGCTGTAGCAGCTACCTCTGCCAAAAACCCCCTCCCCTCTGAAAGGGAATCCAGATCCTTAGAGAGATGGGGTAAAAAAGTTTACACTTCTGCTACTCTTTCAGCTAGGGTCTTGAACTGTCAATTCCATATGATCCAGTATCAGGAATTTATGTTAGACCAGTTAACTAAAAAGCTGTCCTCAGATGAACCATTAGACAAAAAATCTGTTCAGGAAATGGTACATAACATTCAGCAGGTCAGTAATCATTCCTTAAAATGCGGCTATGATGCACTGGAAGCTTCCTTTAGATCAGCCATGACTGGCACAGTGATCAGAAGACATGCATGGTTGAAAGAACAGGCCTTACCGGATCATGTCAAATCAAAGCTACTAGATGCTCCCATGGACAAGATCAATTTGTTTGGCTCTCCTGCACAACAGGTGCTGAAGAAGATGGAAGAGAAGGCAAAATCTGTCCAGACAGTGAAAGATTTCTTACAGGTCCAACCTCCAAGGTTTAGCAGGAATTGGCACTCCAAAAATTGGTCCTTTCCAGACACCTCCAGAGCTCAGAGAGGCAGGAATAGGCGCTCAAGAGGCAGAGGTCAATCCAGAGGTGCCTACAGGGGACGTCAGTGGCAGGCTAACAACCAGCGAGGTACAGCCACAGATGCAGCCTCCACTACTACAGGACAATCACAGTGACTTGGCTCTGACACCGCCTACCAGGGAACAACTAGAAGCACCCTTAGGCGGGAAGCTAGCCTTATTTTCAACAAACTGGCATTACATCACAGGAGACAAGTGGATTTTGCAGACAATAGACCAAGGTTACAGGTTTCACTTCCATACTCTACCAAGGAAGAGAGGAATGCCAAACCTACCTCCAAATCAAAAGGCAGAAGCTCTAAAACAAATAACTCACTTACTAAGCATGAGAGCTGTAGAAAAGGTACCACCTATGGAGCAAGGACAGGGATTTTACTCCAGACTCTTCCTGGTACCAAGAAAAGAAAACCAATGGAGACCTATTCTCGACCTGTCCGCTTTAAACACATTCATCATTGTCCCAAAATTCAAAATGCTGACCCTACAGCAGTTTCTTCCCATGCTGGGCAAGGAGTCTTGGCTGGTAACTCTAGATCTCAAGGAGGCATACCTGCACGTCCCCATACGACCAAATTGCAGAAGATACCTCAGATTTCTTGCAGGATCAGAGCATTATCAATTCTCAGCATTGCCCTTTGGCTTATCTACTGCGCCCAGAGTATTCACGAAATTACTGGCATCAGTAATTGCTCATTGCAGGCTTCAGGGAATTCAAATTTACCCTTACCTGGACGACTGCCTGTTACAAGCGGACAACAAAAACAAACTAACAGAAGACTTGAAAAGGGTCATTTATCTACTGCAAGCCCTGGGATACACAGTCAATATAAAAAAGTCAAGACTGATACCATCCCAAAGGATAACATTTTTGGGTGCAGAACTGGACACATCAAGACAAATGGCATTCCTAACAGTAGAAAAACAGGAGCAACTCCCTCTCTACTTCTTGGCATTGATAAAGCAGAACCAGCTAACAGCAAGAAAAGTCCTGCAAGCTTTAGGTTACATGGCATCCTGCATAATATTGGTTCCACATGCCAGACTGCATATGAGAAAGTTACAGTGGTACCTAAGGAATTTATGGTCTCAGCACAAGCACAGCCTAGAAACCCAAATTCCAATAATCCCATGCCTGAAACAAGAATTCCAATGGTGGGCTCAGGCTTGTCAATCAAACAAAGGGCTGCCCTTCCACAGCACTCAACCAAGCCAGACAATCACAACGGACGCCTCAGACCTCGGTTGGGGGGCGCACATGCTGGACAAGTGCATACAAGGCTTATGGACTCAAGACCAGCTGCACCTACACATAAATCAAAAGGAAATGCTGGCAGTAAAACTGGCAATTCAGACATTCAGACCATTTCTTCAACAAGGTCCTCTGTTGATAAGGACAGACAACACCACAGTTATGTGGTACATCAACAAGCAGGGAGGCACACATTTGTACCCTCTATGCCGGATGGCAATGGACCTCTGGAATGTGGCCCTGAGCTTCAACATCCAGTTACAAGCAATTTTTGTGCCAGGAAAAGAAAACATTCTAGCAGACATACTAAGCAGAACTGCCATGGATGCCCACAAATGGATGCTGCATCCGGACATCTTCAAAACCATTACAAGACAGTGGGGGCTACCAGAAATAGACTTATTTGCATCCCCACGCAATCACCAACTGCAGAAATTCTGCACAAGGACGTACCACCCACTTGCTTGGAAAGTGGACTCCCTATCTTTCAGTTGGAAAAACCTGACAGCATATGCATTCCCACCACTTCCTTTGATGCACAAGGTGCTATTGAAAATCAAAGAGGACCGTCCAAGGATCATCCTGATAGCTCCAGACTGGCCAAGGCAGCATTGGTACCCATTACTGAGGAGCATGTCTCGGGAACAAATATGGACTCTACCTCTAGTTCCCTTACTGTTAACACAGAACAACTACAACACCCTGCATCCAAACCTGAAAACACTGCAGCTGACTGCCTGGAACATTGCATAAGATCAAATAACCCAAATTTATCCCAAAGGGTTAAAGACATTATCTTGGAGGCTCGCAGACCCTCAACAAGAAAAAATTATTCAGCAAAATGGAAAAGATATCTCATTTGGAGTACTGCAAAAGGAGAGAATGTGTCACTGGTAAACATAGCTAACATCCTGGAATACTTGGCAGAGCTCTTCCACAACGGCCTGTCCTATTCTTCCATTAAAATTCATGCATCAGCTATCTCAGCAGAATACAACTTGGATCCTCCACTCTTCTCACATCCTCTGCTCAGGCAGTTTCTGAGAGGAATTAAAAACGTAAAACCACCTAGGAAGCCACCATTGCCAGCATGGGACTTGAACTTCGTGTTAGAAAAGTTGACACTCTCCTTCGAGCCAGCAGCAACAGCAGAATTACAGTACTTATCATGGAAAACTGCTTTCCTGCTTGCAATCACTTCAGCAAGAAGGGTATCTGAGCTACAGGCATTAATGGCAGTACAACCCTTCCTGATCTTCCATCAAGATAGAGTATCCATGAGAACTAATCCTACTTTTATGCCAAAGGTGGTCTCCAGAGTATCTTTAAATCAAGCTATCCACCTACCTACATTCTTCCCCAACCCACAGAACAGGGGAGAGACTGTTGCATACCTTGGATGTACATAGGCAATTACGTTACTACCTGGACAGGACCAAGAGCAATAGAAAGACTGACCAGCTACTGGTAGCATATGTGACAGGAATGGAAGGAAAAGCAATTTCAAAACAGACAATCTCTAAATGGATTGGAAATTGCATTAGATTTTGTTACTCCTACCATGGGAAGAAAACTCCAGAAAACATCAAGCCTCAATCTACAAGGGCTACAGCCACTACCACAGCTTTCTTACGAGGAGTGGCTACCAAAGACATTTTAGAGGCTGCTACTTGGAGCTCCGTGCATACATTTGCCAAGCATTCTAATTTACCTTTATACTCCAGATCCCGAGCAGGTTTTGCCACTGTTGTTTTGCAAGGGATCTTAACTACACCATAAACTAATTTCTCCTCCTCCCCCAGTTGGGCTATGGTATTCTACCCATTTGTAAGGACTGCAGATGCATCCTTGAAGGACATAGTACAGTTTTGTACCTACCATAAATGTAGATGTCCGATAGGAATGCATCTGCAGTCAGGATTACCCACCCTCCTTCCCCTCTGTGGTACTCCTGGGGTATTTGCCCATCTTGTAGCTAGCTGGGGGAATCTATTATGGTGTATTTGTTTGTATATATGTACATACATGCTTATTTTTTGTTTGCTCTCTGCTATTTGGAACCATTTGCATTTATCCAAATTTAGCCTTCTTAGAGGGCTCCTGGCATCTGGGGCAAGAAACACTGAGGAAAATGGCATCGGCTGATGCCTTTATACCCGAATAACTGCCGCAATGACGTCGGGTGGAGTGCGACACCAGCCGAGGCCAGACCCAAACTTTGGAATCCGGCCGACCGAAGGGCTGCCTGACGACAGGACAACCCATTTGTAAGGACTGCAGATGCATTTCTATCGGACATCTACATTTATGGTAGGTACAAAACTGTACTTTCTTAAAGGTATATAACCTGAAAGGGCTCTATACCCATTACATGTTAAAATACATAAAAATAAACTTTGCCTGATTATGAATTCATTCCTATCCGCAACCATAAAAATTAATTCAAATGCTAAACAGTAAACCAATATAAAATTATAACTACATACATTCCTATCCACAACCATAAAAATTAATTCAAATGCTAAACAGTAAACCAATATAAAATTATAACTACATACAACCTAAATGACGTTATAGAACCATGTTATTGAAAAACGTATATTACTAAAAACATATTAAAGTAATAATTAAGCTCAAACAGCAATACCTATATAAATGAAAATAAAAATAATTTCTAACCTATATCTAGTTAAATATGTGCGTACTTCAAATACACTCTATACATCTAATAAACTCCAAAGGGATGTGCATATGTAGAAAGGCTAAAAAAATTCCTATATGATGTATCTACACTCAAAAACACTTCATTACTACTAAAAATAGTTTTACATGTTTTAGATATTTGTAAAATATTTTTTAAAAATATTTCTTAATGAATGTTTTTTAATGACGAATATAATGAATAAATGTAATGAAAATATTTAATCTATCGAGACTTTTCAACGTTAGTAAACACATTAGAGAACACTTCTCGTTCAGTCCTGGATTAGTATAAGCATTGAGTCTGATTTGCCACAACAGCTCCATTTTTTCCAATAAAAGGCCAAAAGGACCCCCCCCTCACATCCTGCACGACCTGATCAATTACTTTAAATCCAAAAGTGTGGTTAGAATAACTCAAAGTATGTCTTGCAAGGGCCTTATCTTTCTGTAACCTGATACTTCTGAGGTGCTCATACACCCTATCCCTCAGTCTGCGCTCTGTCTTCCCTATATAAAAGGACGGACATCCTTGGCAAGTAGCTAAATATACAACTCCTTTCGAGTTGCAGTTGAATTTGCCTTTAGCATATAATCTAAAACCATTAATCTTAGTGTTTCCTCTTACATCCATTAGGTGGCAGTATGAGCAATTGCCACATTGCATCATACCCTTATTGCTTATTAGGGGAATATTTTGCTGTTTTTTGTGCAGCAATTCTTTAAAGCTCAATCCCCTTCTCCAAATTATTTTTGGTAAAGCTCCTAATTTAGTATATAGCATATTATCATCATTCATTATACTCCAATTTTTCATTATGATTTCCCTTATGCTATTAAAATCTAATGAGAAGCTCAAAATACAGGCTAGATTGAACTCTAATGGTTTTAGTTGTTTTATAGTGTCTTGTGTTGATACATTCATCTGCAAATCAATCTGGTTATTCAGACAGATGGATTGCTGCTTCAAAGGGAAGTCTCTGTGTTCATCAGTGGCAGTGATTAACATTGAGCAGCCTGCCTGCCCCTGTGCGAGTGGTTACTGCCTTGAAACTGTAGTTTTATTGGCCATTTTGGGTCAATTCCTAACTCCTTGATCTCCCTCTCTTAAAACCCTCTTTTGCGCGTTTTTGCGCATAGCGCAATATCGGGCAGCGCCGCCTAATTGGGTTTAAACTATTCCTGGCTCCAGGAAGTCTGCTCTTCACTTTTTCCCTTAGAACTGCTCTATCTCTCAAAGTAAACATCATATTCTCATTCTAGGCCCCTCACTGGTCCAAATAAGTAATTTTACAAGTTAGCACTAATAAACCATAAGGACTAATTACACTTATACTCTCTACGATTACCTTGTCCCCTATTGGTCCATTTTAATTCAGTTCCCTATATCACTCTAGCATGTCCAAAGGTCAGTCAATGGTTTCCTCTCTAGTCCAGCTGGTGAATCTGGGAATTTTGAGGCAATGTTAAAACTGTCTCATGTACACGGACAACCCTCTCCTCCTCCAAACAGGTTTGAATATATGTGAGAGATGCAACCATATTGCCAAACTGGAGGCTGAGCTCTCTCATCTCAAAACTGGTGTAACCAGTCAGGAGGAGAAGGTAACCTCACACAACACAATTCCAGTATCACATAGTCCCACCACAACAGCGAACCAAACACATAAAAACACAAAAACATACTCGGAGGCTCTAAATAAAAATCTACCTAAGCAACAGAGACCTCCAAAGCAGACATCCAAGTAAACGCTACCCCAAAACAAAACACGTACAACACATAGCACACAAAGTCAGTGTGCCCAGCAGTCACAGCCCTTAAGGCTGAATAACACACCTGATACTCTTGTAATAGGTAACTCTATTGTCAGACACACTGACGTCCCACTCACCAGGCTGAATAAAGAGAAGGTCACAGTGAGCTGCCTGTTGGGCGCTAGGATCCGTCACATAACGCAAGCACTCAGGTCACTCCAAAGCAAATACAAATATGACTCAGTCATTGTACATGCTGGCGTGAATGACCTGAGACGTACCTCCCTCAACTACATGAAAAGAGACATAGAGGAGCTCTCTGATCATGTAGCCCAGGCCGGTATGACCCTGACCTTGAGCAGCATCTTACCCTCACCTAGAATGATGCCACAGTATAAAGACAAAATGATCGATTTTAACAATTGGCTAAAATTTTGGTGTCATTCAAAGGGGATCCAGTGTCTGTCAGCCTGGGATGACATGCTCGACAAGCCATGTTGCTTCGCTAGGGACAGCTTGCACCTGTCACCCCTGGGCTTTTGGATATTGGCAAAGGCTCTTGCCACTCCCATAGTGCCTTTTTTAGGCAAGGCTCAAAAGTCAAACCCACCTCCATAGACAGCACAAGGAACAAGAAACTAAGGGTAATGCTGCTGAACGCCAGAAGTCTTAACCTCAAGATGCATGCACTCGAAGCTCTCCTCAGTATGGAGAACATCGATATCTGTGCAGTGACAGAAACCTGGTTCAAGGCTCCAGAGAGCACCCCACACTACCAGGTTATACCTCATATCATGCTTTTCGGCCCCAAAACCCGGACTGAACCACAAAAGGAGGGGGAGTTTCCATATTTATCAAGGATATCCACACCTCCAGGTTAGTGGCATTGCACGAAGTATCGGAGACCATCCATGTGCAACTGACAGTGGGCAAGACTGCTTTTCAGTTTATAGCATCCTACAGACCACCCTCTCAAAGTCAGGAATCCCACTCGGCTTTCCTGAAAACATTGGAGAACATGAAGATCTCTCAGAGCACCATTATATTGGGCGACTTCAACTACCCAAACGTAGACTGGGAGCATTATTCAAGCCCCAGCACCTTAGCCCAAAGGTTCCTGGAATTTATAAACTCAAATGCTGTGGAACAACTAGTCACCACTCCCACAAGAGGGGAAAACATACTAGACCTGATCATTACCAACATGGGGACACTATGCTCCATACCAGAAGTACATGCCTCATTGGTAAGATCAGACCATAAATTAATTTCACTGGATATCCACATCCTGAACCCACCCCCAACCCAGAAAACTACAGTGAAAAACTTGTCAAAAGTGAACTTCACACTTCTCAAAACCGAAGTGGAATCCTTCAAGGCCCCAGAGCCAGTGGAAACTACGGCCCAAACTGCAGAATCCTATATAAACACATTCTACGGACATCTCCAGAAATGCATGGATCATGCTATCCCAAACAAAATCAAGACCCAGTCATCCAAAAGCAGGCATCCAGTCTGGTGGACCCCAGTCATAAATAAACTGTACAACAAAAGGAGGAAGCTACTACATGATAGAGCAAAATCCCTAAAATGGAAGGCATCTCTGATCAGTACTAGCAAAAAATTACGATCCCTCATAAAATCCTCCAAGGCCAGCTTCGAGAGAAAAATTGCATAGGACACTAAAGACAATCATAAGGCTTTTTTCAGTTATGTTAGGAACCTGGGATGCAACTCCCAGACTTGTTTTGAGTTGATTCTAAACGACAAAAAATACACTGAACCCACAGACATTGCCAATATCCCGGTAGACAGGTTCAGTGCAAACTCCCCCCCCCCCCCCCCAAAAGTGCAAGTATCTATCCCGGCAGAGTGTAGCCTCCCAAACATCTCTGATGCTCAGGTGAAGGCCGCCCTCTCCAAAGCAAAAAACACTGCTTCCATGGGACCAGATGGAGTCCCAGGTTGCGTCCTACATGAACTCCAAGAAGAACTAATCCCTCAAGTAAAACTGCTGTACAATCTCAAACTCACTACAGGATATGTGCCCAAAGAATGGTGTACAGCAACAGTGGCCCCACTCCACACAAAGGTGGTGCCTCTGAGGACCCTGGAAACTATCGCCCCATAAGCCTGACTAGCCTAGTCTGCAAGGCTATGGAGAGGATCATCATGGAACTCGTAAACAAAGACATTGGGGACCTACAAACACTAGATCCTACCCAGTTTGGCTTCGTCAAGGGCAGATCCTGCCTTTTGAACCTGGTTGACTTCTTCGAAACAGTCACCAAGGCCATAGATGAAGGGAAGGTAGTCCACACAGCCTGTCTGGACCTCACAAAGGCATTTGACACAATACCCCACTCGGGCATCATAGATAAGCTATCCAGTCTAAATATAAACCCCTATGTCACAAGATGGGTCGCAAACTGGCTCAAAGACAGAACCCACAGAGTCAGAGTTGCTGGGGCCATGTCAGACTCAAAACCAGTCACAAGTGGTGTCCCACAAGGTTCTGTCCTGGGATCTCTCTTGTTCGGTATTTACTTTTCTGAGGTACAGGCCAACGTGGGATGACTATGGCTCACCAAGTTCGCAGATGACTGCAAACTGGGCGCCATAATCGACTCTCCAGCTGACACAAACATCCTTCAAAAAGGTCTCGCAGAGACAGATAACTGGTGCCAGAGCCATGGTCTAAAGCTAAATGCCAAAAAGTGTATAGTCATACCCTTTGTCAAAAACAATGTGCCCACAAATTACCACATAGGTGGTAACCCATTAAGTACAGAGAAAGTAATTAGGGATCTGGGGACCCAAGTTGATAGCAATCTCTCCTTTGACAACCACATTGCCAAAGTGGTTAGAAAGACCTTCTACATAGCCCACCTCATCATGAAAGGATTCACATCTGGATCAAGAGAAGTAATCGTGCCCCTTTATTCATCCCTCATCAGGCCCATCATAGAATACAATGCCCCCTTTGGGATGTACCTTACCCGACACCTGCAGCAATTAGAAAGACCCCAAAAGTACCTCACCAGGAGGATCAAGGGACTCAAACAGATGCCATATGCTGCTCGGTTAAAAAAACTCCAGCTCTACTCAGTTGCATACCACCTATGTCCAACCCAGAATTAATGGACATGCTCCATCTCAGTAAATCTAAATCCCTTAGAGCCACACGCTTGAGGGACTTGAACCTCAGCACAGAAATAAATAGAACATGCTGGAGGGACAGATTCATAACCCAGAGGCTCCCTTCGCTCTGGAATAGAATTCCAATTCATGTTAGGCAGAGCACCTCACTGACTCTCTTCAAGAAGAATCTTGAGTGCATGGGGGATCGTAGGTTTGTCCCGGGGATTACTTCCGTGTCACTATTAGACAGAGGCACAGTAAACTAAACTTTAAAAAGGGCACAGTATACTCAAATCAAGGGGTGGCGTAAGCCAAACACAATCGGGCTAGGCTTATAAATGCCCCAGGGCAGATAGCCTAGTGTGAACCTATGAACCTATAATATGGGTTTATATAGTCCGTTCATCCTTTTACATGTAACCTCTCCTATTAAATCTTCTATTAAAGCAATAGGATATGCCCTGTTCATAAACATCTGTCTCAAATTCTGGCATTCTTTCATGAATGAATTTAATATGTTTTTAGTAATATACGTTTTTCAATAACATGGTTGTATAACGCCATTTAGGTTGTATGTACTTAGAATTTTATATTGGTTTACTGTTTAGCATTTGAATTAATTTTTATGGTTGTGGATAGGAATGAATTCATAATCAGATAAAGTTTATTTTTATGTATTTTAACATGTAATGGGTATAGAGCCCTTTCAGGTTATATACCTTTAAGAACGATCATTTGTATCATATCATTAAGTGGGTAATTTATAAATAGGGACTTTGAATTGTAACTGACACTTTTTGCCTTTTTTTTGATGAAGTCTAACCATTAGTGTTGGACAAAAAACGTGTTCATTTAACGTTTAAATAAATCCAGCATTCTCGTAGAGTTTTCGGCTTGTAACGTTTTTTTTGTACTGACTTAGAGAATAGGACAGGTATGTTTAACCTGTTTGGAGGGATCCTTGCTATATCTATGTCTGCAGTTAGCTATTTCAAACGAGATCTGGGTAGCTAGCACTAGGCATCATGGGATAAGGGGTAGCCTCGGGCCAGTAAACAGCTCTCAAGCTACAGAAGATGGCTGAGTCGGAGCCGAGGATCAGCTCCGATCCCAACCAGCAAGAAAGAAGGCGAGATGAAGACAACTAACATGGAACGTTATGGTAGGTACATAACTTCTTTTTCCTTGCTGAAAGCTTATTTCATACCAAAATTTCTTACGCTCTATTTTAGCAGTTTTGGGTGGAATACAAATACATGCCAGTGTAATCCTTTTCCCTTGCCAGTAGCCCCTTAGTACAAATCTACCATTATTATCTTTTTTATCCTCTTCTGTCACTATTGGAGCCCTTCTTGCAATTAGTACAAGTACTCCTCTTTTTCTTTGTCCCAGATATTCTGCTGAATAACCATCCTGAAAACTTTTCTTTATCAAATTCACATGTTCATTTCTTTTCAAGTCTCCTGTAATATAGCTATTTGCACTCTACATCTTTTAATATAGTCCACTAAGCTTTTCTTTTTTTGCATTTTTCTGTGAGACCATTGAGATTTAAAGACATTACAGAAATCATCATTGTATTAAAAAGTTATTATTCCCACATTTTATGTATAACAGCTTTTTTTGTTAAATGTGTAGTTCCAGCTTTTGTTTTATGTGCATACACTGTTTGGCAGGTTGAACTTTTATACAGTTGTTTTTTGACATATCCCTCTGAGCCTATAGCACAGCTTACAAAACTTTTTGTTTTATTGAAAGCCCTCAAAAAGAAACCACACCCCCAATACACCCTAAAGCCTATTAACTTAATGCTAACACAGAAAACGATGTACATATTCAGATATTGAAGTTTTACCCTCCTAATAGCAAAAAATGCCCGAGACTGACAGCCATACTGATAGACTTGAGTTAACTTAAAAGAAAGGTTATCCATGCTAAGATGCATGTTACAGTCTGTGCTTCTACTAAGGGTTGTCTGTTTTTTGTCTTATCTTTCTAGCTCTCCCAGCTGGGAAAACACCTGAATGCTTTCAGAGAACATTATCTCCTAGCCAATTTCTCTTTTTTTTCTAGCCAATTTCTCTGTCAGATTGCCTGCATGTAGACATGAGGACCAAATGGAGAATTGATACTAAGCATACATTTATTTGCTAGAAAAAGCCTTATAATATTCAATATTCTTTTTCATTTACTTGCTTTCTCATAAAACTTGTACTAGATCAAGCTAAGGGCCTTAATCCCATCATTCCCCCATGCAAGAATGTGAAAAGCACATTCATTTTTCTTTTGGCATACTGTTTTAACCAGATTTTTCTTTTTTTTTTGCATTGCAATGCCTGCATTACTTAAAACTAAAAAGGAGAAATAGAGAAGAAGGAAGAAAGAAAAAAAAGAAAACAAAATCACCTGTTTACAATAGCATCTTCATTACACTTAAAAACAACTTAAAAAAAAACTTTACTGTATAGTATGCAAAGAGAATCATACACTATAAAAACAGTACTATTAAGAAAAAAAAATGTTTTACTTACAGTTAACCTTCTCCCTCCTCTCCCCTCCCCGGAGTATTTTTCTGAACATTAATGACATGATGTAGGGCATATACGTTAGGGTACCCTACAAGTCCAACAAAGTCCAAAAAGGTCCAATATTTCCAGATTTTCTTATTCTGTCATATTTCACAAATATAATTATTGCTTTGTAATCCCACACTTGTCACTTTCCATATTACTGGTTTTATTCCTGTTCATCTTGATCTCCCAAATCCTGTCTTTGCTTCATTTCCAACATACCCTTGATTCTTCTAGTTAATTCTCGTGCTCCCTTCCTTCTCTCCAGCATTTTCCATTGAAATATTAGAAAAGGTTTCACTGTCATTGTCTCTCTGTGGTCTTTAGTACTTGAAGAACAAGAAGCAGAATCTCATGTTTCACAACTCACTTTTTGTTGGACAAACTTTTGCATTTCCTCCTTAACATGTACTTCATCAAAAAATGATTTTGTCCCTCCAGGGAAGAATATTTTAAAGATAGCTGAGTGCAGCAGTTTGAATCTCATGCCTGCTTCTCGACATTCCCTGAATAGTGGAATACATTTATTTCTCTTCTGTAATCATTCTCCACAAATACTCTGCTGTCTCCCACTTTTAATATTTCGTCCTTCTGTCACAGTTGTCACAGGATCAACAGTTCAGAGTAATGGAGAGTGTGGAAGAGAGGTGAAGAAGAGAGTACAGGCAGGATGGAGTGGGTGGAGAAGAGTGTCAGGAGTGATTTGTGACAGACGAGTACCAGTAAGAATGAAAGTGGAGGTATACAAGATGGTAGTGAGACCAGCTATATTATATGGGTTGGAGGCAGTGGCATTAACAAAAAGGCAGGAGTCAGAGCTTGACGTGGCAGAGTTGAAGATGTTAATATTTGCACTGAGTGTGACAAGGATGGACAGCATTAAGAATAAGTATATTAGAGGGTCAGCCCAGGTTGGAAGGTTTGGAGGCAAAGCCATAGATGCAAGATTACATTGGTTTGGACATGTGCTGAGGAGGGATGCAGAGTATATTGGGAAAAACATGCTAAGGATGAAGCTGCCAGGTAACAGGAAAAGAGGGAGGCCTAAGATAAGGTTTATGGATGTGGTGAGAGAGGACATGCAGGTGGTTGGTGTGACAGAGCAAGATGCAGAGGACAGGAAGAAATGGAAACAGTTGATCTGCTGTGGCGACCCCTAACTGGAGCAGCCGAAAGAAGAAGTCCTTCTGTCACAGTTTTGTTAGAATTATTTCCTTCTGCTGGTAGATTTGCGTTTTTACCATTAAAGGTCTTGGTTGCTTTCTCAGAGCCAGGTTTGAAGCATGCACACAGTGCATACTTTCAATTAAGAACTCCCACTATGGATTACCAGTCCAGTTGCTTATTTGTGCTTTCATAAAATTAATGCAGTCTGTTCTTCTAGCTGCTCTGGTACAACTGAAAATCTCAGTTTTGCTACATGCTCCGCCTTCTAATTCTATTTTTTTGAAAATCTCTTCTTGAGCAGTCTCATATTCAGCCAGCGTTTTCTTCATTTTGGCCGCTGATTTCTGCAGTTTTATCTTCATCTGAATATCTGTTTAAAGCTTCTTCCATTTTTTCCAGCCTTTTGTTGTTTGTGTTGATATACTTCATCAGTGTTTTGGTTATTTTATCAAGTCTGTGTGCAGTTGCCTTTTGCTTTCCTCTAGGTTAGTAGAAGTCATGACTGGAGCTTGCACTGCTTTTTGCTGAACAAGCTGCAGTACTTTTCCCAGTCAGTGTTTTTTCTCACCTTTTGTAGCTGATTTTCCTTCAGGTCCTCTGTATTTCTTTTTTTCCTGGCATCCAGGCAGTACACTTACTAGCCAGTTGCTGACATTTACCCAGAAACACAAGTCCACTGGCCTTCTCTGCTGATTTTCTGTTTTCACAATGGGAGAGCTAGAATTAAGCTCTTACTTGATGTGCAGCAATCTTGGAAGTCCCTTCTTTTTTTGCTGTTGATGTGAAATTTCAGTCTCTGCAATGCACCCTTTTAAGTATGCAGTGGTGACCACATCAAGTCTGGCTTAGTTGTGGCCGGCATGAGCAGAATAATCTGAGATATGGAAGCAACCAAAGGTGTTTGGGTAACTTCTAGAATGGTTGCCAACCCAGTGGCAGATTGATTGGCAATAGCATATGAGCTATGGTCCTCCTGCTAGTGGTGTTGGTGAGACAGCAGCATAACCTTGGGAATCTTGTCCGACTATCCCAGTCTGGAGGCAGTCGAGGTATTAGTCTTTTATTCCACTTGCAATTTTCGATGGCTGTTATTGAGGACAAATGGAAAAGGATAATAATATCCAGGGGTTACACAGTTCCCATCAACACCCATCTTCATCTCTAGTTCCCACCTTGCTCAGCTTTACAGCCTGTCAAAAGACTATGCCAGGAGAAAGTCATCCAGGATGTTCTACCAGACCAGAAATGATTAAGTTGTTCCTTCATGTTATTTTTTTTTTTTTGAGCTCACATAAACAAAAGACATTTGCTTTGTATTAGAGTCAAGTAGCCTAAATGAATTTAGCACATCCAGTCTCGACAGACAACAAAGGACAAAATGCACCATGACCATCCAAAAACTTTCTTCTGGGGTAAATCTCCAAGTTGACTGCCACCACATCAATATTACCAAGAAATCCAGGAGGATTCTATGCTTCTGAAAAGGAGATAATCATTGTCAGTTCTGGATTCTGCCATTTGGTTTCATCTCAGCTCCATTTTTCTTCAACAAATATATGTCTTTATTTGCAGAAATTGAGGGCTGCATGTAGCAAAGGCATTTCCCTACCTGGATGACTAGTTCCTGGTCACTTCCTCACTGAACAGGTTTATATTTGTTTGGGATTCTCTGCTAAACCTATTTCAGTCCTTGAAGATTACAGTGAACATTGTAAAGTCCCATTTGCGGACTTCTCAAATACTGATGTCTACTGGCTGTATCCTAGACACTGTATCATGCATTGCTTATCTACCCATAGACAGAATCCTTTCATTACAAAAGTTGCTCTTACAAATTCAGTTTATTAGGGCTTGCCTTTGCCTTTGTCTAAGACCCTTGGGATTGATAGCATTAACAACCTACTTGGTTCCCTTTGTGAGGTATTACATGTGAATTGTTCAGTGAATGCTGAAATTTCAGTTGTTCCAATTTATATGCATCTTTGCCTAAAGGTCTCATCGCGTACAAATCGGATCTGAAATGACAACTGCACACTCTAAACCTGATGGTGGATAGTCCATTCCAAATATTTACCTCTCTAGTAGCTGTCCCCATGGGTATATTTACCTTAGGAGAGCCAGTGTCAGGTGAAGACTGCCCACAGTATACAGTCACAATCAGAAGCCAGTTTTTATTTCAGTGTTCTGGAGATGAAGGCAGTTGTGCTTACGCTTCAGTCTTTCCTGGATTCCCTGTTTAGAATGGGATACTAATCCACACCAACAACGTGCCAGTGATTTAGTGTATTGGCAAGCAAGAGATTAATTACTTCTATCTACTCTGTTGAGAAGTGTTGAGGGTATGGATACAGGCAAGGACAACAGACTGCTTTCTGCCTGGCAATTACATTCCCGAGGAAGCAGTTTCTGTAGCAGACAGGTTTAGTTGTTTGCTAATCTCTTATGAGTGGTTGTCTCAGTTCATCAGTGATGTAGAAGCTGTTTCATTACTGGGAGAAGACATATTGCAACCTATTTGCCTCCCCATGCAATACAGAATGCAGCATATTCTCAACCCTGTTATCTCCACCAAGCTGAAAATGGATTTCAAAAATACAGTATAAATGAGTGAGAAGAAAATATGGAAAATTAAAATAAAAATGTTTAGAAGGACTGGCAAAAGTTTAATCCTTGCAGCATAAAAAGGTAATCTCTCTTAACAGAAAGAAGAACAGCAGCAGTGTGCAAAGGAAAATAAGAGAATTTAAATAATTTACACTAGTTTAGAAAACTTGTTGTTGACCATTTTTTTCTTTTTAGAATAATCCCAGAGTGCAGAAATTATTAGTACAATGACTGTGGCAACACCTTCAAAGCAGTTGCTGAGCTCCGATACTATTCTACTTACATGTCTTTCAGCTGTTCATCTTTTAGGTGTTCATGTTAACGTGTCTCAGAAATGTAGAAGTCACATCTTTCCTCTAACTTTTATCCAGTTTACATGATGTTTGTAGTAACTCCTTACAGACATGACAATACACAGCATTCGAGGCTTAGCAACCGCAGGAGCAAATTACCGATAAAAACACCATGTCATGTACAAGGGAACACTTTAAAGCATTCTCTCAAAATGTGAATGGCTCAACTTTACAGTGAAAAAATTTCTTTTTTGGGGGGCTAAGTGTCCCTTATTTTCCTTCTTTTCTGTGTCATACTTAATGTTATTTGCAGGACAGCTCGGTGAGATGAATGTGGGGGAAGGGACTGACAGGCGCTTTGCACGGAGGTGTTGCTTGTGATAGCCAATAGCCTCATGACTTGGGTACCGCACGCAGGACGTTAAAAGTAAGAAGACACTCTACAGGGAAATCATTCATTTTTCCTTTCCAGTAGGGCAATTATAACAATTGGATATGCTACAGAAATAAAAATGAAGAAAGCCCACGGTTTCCACATTTGCTGCATTTATTTACTTTTTTTAGCGTTTCTCGCAGCACTTTCATCTCCATCGCTCAGCTGAAATCCACTAAGTAGCAAGACACATCCGTTAACCAAGGCATGTGGACAGTTTACCCAGATAACTTCATTTTTTGCTTAGAAAATTTTTTTAAGACAAATACTTTTTACATACATGTGGTCGACAGACATGTCAAGGTTCTGGATTTCAGCTGAACGCTTGCATTGAAAGTGTTGCCTCAATAACGGAAAAGTACCAAAAGTAGAAAATGCTGTAGCAAAATGCAGTGACAAGAAGAAGAATCACTAGCGATCCCGAGGAGATAATAGAAATATTTCATTAATTTTATGAACATTTGTATAAGACAGATGAATGGTGAAATCAGGATAAGATGCAGTTGGCGATACTCATAGATTATTTACATTTTTCAGTGTTAGAGGAGGAAGAGGCTCAGTTGTTGATAGAAAAGATAGACTGAGAAGAAATAATAACTGTGATGTAGAGTCAATTCACAGGGAAGTCCTCAGGGTCAGATGGCATTCCTTTTAGTTTGGAAGTTCTGATGGAAGAAATTAGGAAAGACTTAGAAGGTGTTTTTTAAAGAAAAAACACTCCCCAAAACGGAAAAAAGTATGTTTTTCAGCATAGATTCTTAGGCCCATAAATATATACTAGGCTAATGACCACAAGGGCCTTTGTAAGACTACATGCAACCCAACCCAATTTGCAGCTTCTTGTAACATGCATCTTAATTGGGGGGCATATTTGTTAGGAGGTTGCTAAAAAGTTATGTGGGGGTATGTTAGGAAATGTGTACTATCAGCCTTTGTATATAAGAGACATGAGGGCCAGCCCAGGGGTGTGAATTTATGATTACCCATCCAGTGTTAGTTAGGGAATGTTTATTGTCTGTCTCTGTCTGTAAGAGACATGGGGCCAGCCCAGGGATGACTTGCAATTTCCCATCCAATGTTCGTGGTTATTTTGAATAGGATTAGGGATGGACTCTGGTTCATATGGATGGGAAGCCTAGTCTAGAGCATGGGGATCCTTTGAGTCACATATTTGTCTTACCAGAATGTTCTATTTATGTCAAAAGCAAAGTTCAAACCCCTTGATCTAGTGTTTCTGGTGCTGCATATCTTAAACTTTTATGCATTACTAAAATCTCTGAATCAAAGTAAGTAAGCAGTTATTATTAGTTTGTTTATTTATATTTGTTTACTTGGGTGGTGCACTGATCTCAGTGGACCATTTGCAGGCACAGCTCAGGTGAATAGGATCACATAAGAAATGAAAAAGGCATATTTATAGATTCAAGGATATGTTAAAAACAAATATATGGATATATTTACATATGCAAGAATATGGTACAACATGTAGTTCAAGAAGAAATTAACAATGTCAAAACATGGATGGAAAAATGGAATTATGCTTAGCAGAGCTTTACGAATGGAATGTTAATCATAATGACTGAGATGGCTATTGTTACAGGTTCATAGGTAGGTACTAGGCTATCGGCCCAAGGGCCTACGTAAGCCTAGCCAACAAGGTTCCTAGGCTTACGCCACCCAAGAAAGTTATTTTCCTGTGCCACTGTCGAGCAGAGACACAGAAGTGATCCCCGGGGTGTATTTCCTATTTCCCATCCACTCATCAAGATTTTTCATGAGGAGTGCTAATGAAGAACTTTGCTTGACATAGATGGGTAGCCTGTTCCAGAGTATGAGAAGTCTCTGGACAGGAATCTATCCATCCAGCATGTCCTGTTTATTGTGGTGACAAGGTTCCGGTCCCTAGAGCATGTAGCTCGGAGGGATTGGGATTTTTTAAGTGTAGCATGTCCAAAAGCTCTGGGTTTGACATAGCTTTATATGTTAGGCAGAGATCACCTCGGAATAGACAATATGCTATGAAGTAAAGCTGGATTTTTTTGAGGCGGTCAGTGTAGGGCATTTGTTTGAGGCCAGTAATCCTCTTTGTGAGGTACTTCTGTGGCCTTTCCAGCTGCTGCAGATGTCTTGTGAGGTACATTCCATAAGGGGCGTTGTACTCTATAATGGGTTTAATGAGTGTCGAGTAGAGGGTAACAATGACCTCTTTTTTTCCTGGATGAGAACCCTTTTATGATGAGGTGTGCCATGTAGAAGGACGTCCTGACTACTGTACAATGTGACTATCAAAGGAGAGACTACTGTCCACCTGGGTCCCAAGGTCTCTTATCACACATTCGGTGTTAAGTAGATTGCTGCCTATGTGGTAGTTCATGGGTACAGAGTTTTTATCAAAGGGGATGACACTACACTTTTTGGCATTGAACTTGAGACCATGGCTCTGACACCAGGCATCTGTCTCGGCGAGGCCCTTCTGTAGGATGTCCGCATCATTTGGGGACCGACTATGGCTCCTGCGAGCTTCATTAGCCAGAGGCCTTCTGTGTTAGCCTGTACTTCAGAGAAGTAGATACCAAACAGGAGATGTCCCAGGATGGAACCCTGTGGTACTCCACTTGTCACTGCTTTGAGGTCAGATTTGGAGTCTGCAACTTTTACAGTTTGGGTTCTGTCAGTGAGCCAGTTGGCAACCCATCTTGTGACATAGGGATTTATACCTAGTTTAGTGAGTTTACCTATAATTCCAGAATGGGGGATGGTGTTGAAAGCCTTGGCGAGGTCAAGATAGGCTGTGTGAACCACCTTACCCTCATCTACGGCTTTGGTGACTGCCTCAAAGAAGTCGATCAGGTTCAGGAGGCATGATCTGCCTTTCACAAACCCGAACTGGGTGGGATCCAGAGTTTGGAGGTCACCAATGTCTTTGTTTATGGGTTCCGTGATGATATGTTCCATGGCCTTGCAGACCAGGCTTGTCAGGCTAATAGGTCGATAGTTCCCGGGATCAGTGTTGGCTCCTCCTTTGTGGAGTGGGATAACTGTTGCTGTGTGCCATTCAGTGGGCACAAAGCCTGATGCGAGGCTATTATTGAACATGGTGCTTAAGTGGGGAGCCAGTTCGTTCTGAAGTTCGTGTAAAACGCAGCCTGGAATGTTGTCTGGTCCCATGGATGCTGTGTTTTTGGCTTTAGAGAGTGCAGCATTTACCTGTGTAGTTGTAATTACAGGGACTCTGCATTCTTCCTGTGTAGATATAGGCCCTTTAGTGTGTGGGGAGGTAAAGTTAGTGCGTGGGGGGGGGGGTAAAGTTAGCACTGAACCTATCTGCCAGGATGTTGGCAGTATCAGTTGGTTCTGTAATTTTCGTGCCGTTGTGCTGTAATGCAGAGCAGATATGGGTGTTGCCATCAAGATTCTTGACATAGCTATAGAATGCTTTGTAGTTGTCATTAGAATTAGAATTAGTGGTGATTTTGTTTTCGTAGCTAGCTTTGGAGGATCTTATAAGGGATCTCAGCTTCTTACTGAGGCTGACCAGGGAAGGGATAGTAGCATGACCTGAAAGGGCACTGCCATGGGGAGCATGATTTTATTTTACAGAAAAAATGGCTTTGCTTTCCTGATGTCATTTTAGAGGGACAGAAAGAAATCCCAATGATGAGAGGATTATTTGCTGTGGTTTTCTGTCTTGTCAGTGTACAACAATACTATGACTGACTACTTGACTGCCAGCATCAATCTACATTTTTAATTAGTTTGCTTCTCTGAATTGTATTAGTGGCCGTCTCTGACACAATATTTTAAGGGATGTTTGATTGATAAGCTTGGAAATGTAGCTGAGTTAATTGTTCTTTTCAAAATAACAACTGTAGTTCAGTGTTGAAGTATAAGAAACCTGACTCCTGTGATCAATAGGTGTTACCTGGGCCGAGCTGCTTTGTGTTGCTTTCACAGTTTTTAATACAGTAGCTAGAATCAGTCTTTGATGTCAGTGCAGTAGTGCAGTAACAAAACACCAGAAGAAACATGCAGTTTTACAGAAAATACAATGTAGAAAAAAATGCATAATCAAATACAGAAAATAAGAAAAGTAAGATGAAAAATCTCTGTCTTTGTGGCACTCAACATTTGATCAAAGAGACAATTAATTTGGAATAAGAAAATAAAAACCAAGTATATGTTTTGATTTCTTGTTCATTTGCATGTGGATAAAATGCTTGAACACATTGCTTTTGTTTAGACTCTAGACCATACAATTTATATGAGGTGTGATGCTGGCAATCTATAGGCACATTTAGGTGCCATTGTTTAAGAGTTAATGCTTTCTTAATGGCTCTGTACTTGGAATAAGTGACCTTCCCTAATTACTCTGCCACTCTGAGTAACCTCTGTGAAGTAACAGGTGATGAGACAAATGCAGGAAAGAAAGGCAAATAGAAATAAGTTCAGACATAAAGCAAAGGGAATAATTAAATGATGCCTTTTCAATATGTGACATGTTTAGTGTTGGATTACAGGGAAGAAAAGTCACTGTTTGTAAATAAAGCGACATTGGGTGGAGTTCTTCCTTAATGTATTGAAAGGGGGTGAATTGCTGACATCCTGGATGAAGGCAGTGGTAGTAGTATTGCAGAAAATATGAAAGACCCTCACAGACCTGGCATGATACTGACCAATGTCTTTTGTAAATCATGGTTATAATGTGTTGTGTTTATGTTTATATTAGCTAAGACAATAGCAAACATGCTACCAGAATTAATAGTCATGGATCAGTGTGGCTTTGTGAAAAGGATGTAGACATTTGACAGTATTAATAGATCAATGATGATTCATATGGAATCAGAACATAAAAGCAAAATTATTGTTGGTGAGATTGGATGCAGAGAAAGCATTTAACAGGGTATTTGGGATTTTGGGTGTATAGCAGTGATATCATTTGCAATGTTAAGTTGTCAATCTCACCTTCATTCTTGCTGGATGGGTCCGGAGCCGATCCTCGGCTCCGACTCGGCCTATACTAAAGCTCGAGAGCTAATTTTACCGGCTCGAGGCAACCCTATATCCCATGATGCTAGGCGGTAACTACCCAGATCTCGTTTGCCGCTTTCGCTAGCGAGGTGCTCTTTTTACCGGCTCCACAGGTCAGTAAGAAATTTAAGAAATTTTCTAGTTTTTCTCTCTTAGATTCCCCTTATTTTGTCTAAAAGGCTAGTTTTATCTTTATTACTACCTTTTTCCCATTTAGTCCCTCTGTTTAATCCCTTATCCCAAGTTATCCTCCTCACCCTAGGTTAGGCCTTAGGCCCTTCCGTTTTTTTCTCAGTCCCTTCCAAGGATTCTTAGCTGTGTGTGTGGTTTTTACTAATTGTATATCCCTTGTCTGTTTGAGTGTGTGTGTAGATTCTAACTTTCAGAATCTTGACTTTTTTCGACAGCATAATGTCGAAAGACACAAAGGTCTCAGGCTTCAAGAAGTGTGACTCGTGCTGTCAGAAAATGTCGCTGACAGACAGTCCCACTTCTTGTGTTTATTGCCTGGGACCCCGGCACCTGCAGGACTCTTGTTCCGTGTGCCATGCATTCAGCCCAAGAGTCCTGCAGGAGCGCAGGAATAAGTTGATTTTGAGGGGCTTATTAAAGCCCGAAGGTTCCCCGGCTAAGTCTTTGCCAGGGAAGCCTTCAAAGCCATCCAAACCGTCGGCTCCGTGCTCTAAGCCTTCGGCTGGTTGCTCACCTTCTGCGACACGATCGGCTCCGGCTGGAGCCGATACATCTATATCACAGCTTCCTGCATCGGCTCCGGCTGGAGCTGATGCCTCCAAGACTCAGTCTTCACAGTCGGCTCTGGCTGGAGCCGACATGTCTACGGCTCCACAAGTCTCGGTATCATCCACACGTAAGAGGTCTAGATCTCCATCTCTGGAATCTATTCATTCGGCTTTACTCTCGGAGCGGAGCCATCAGAGCCATTCCTCTCGGTCTTCCAGGCTTTCCGACCATGACCTTGAGAGGGTGGTCAACAGACTGTTAAAGTCTCAGGCACTGGCCCAAATGCTTCATAGCCCGTCTCATCAGACAGTGGCTACATCCATACAACCTACGATTCCTCCTTCAACTCTACCCTTGAGTTTGGAGCCGGAGCTTCTCGGAGCCGCGACCGTCGTGACGTCTGAGCTGATACCTCCCCCTTCGGCTCCTTCATCTGCTCCGCTCTCGTTCATGGTGCCTTCCTTGGAGGGATCCGGGCGCTTGGACTTCCTCGCTGGCTCCGAGGGGGCGAGTGGCATCGGACCCTTGTCCGACCCCGTTCTCCCTCTCGGAGCATCGGCGCTGGTGAGTTCGGCCCTGACATCGGCTTCGGAGCCGTCCCTGTCGGTGCCGGCTGGGGTTCCTAGTTCTTCGGAGCGGGAGCCCTCTGCCCTGCCTGATAGGGGCGCCTTCGAGGTCATGAGGAGCGTACTGGCCCCAGTGCCTGCTCTGTGGTCAGCTCCATCAGCTCCTCCCACTGTAGTGCCTGCTGAGGTCTCTACCCACTCTCTCGCCCCCGGCCGTAGAGATCTAACACCTCAGGTTTCCCCACTGGGAATACCCTCCTCTCCCGAGGCTTCTCCTGATCCGTCAGGTGAACCCCCACGTAATAGGAAGCATGTGGACTCCCCTGAGTCTATCACATCTGATACCGACTTGGATGAGTCGGAAGGGTCCCCAAGGTCCCCCTCTGAGGATGTCTCCTTTTCTGACATCCTTGAAATCCTCAAACAGAGGGGGACCTGGTCTACCTTTAATCCTCCCGAGGATGAGTCGGTTTACCTAGAGGCGTTTGGTTCTCACCCTTCCACCTCCTGGGTGTGTCTGCCCTTCGACCCCCATATGGAAGTGGTGGCGCGGAAGGCGTGGATGGCCCCTGATTCGATGGAACCCACCCCACGGAGGCCTTCCAAATTTATCACAGCCGCTTTGGATAAGCAATTTTTAACTAAGGGTGTCCCAGTTGATGCCATGGTGGTGGCTGCAGCCACCAAGAAGGAACTGGCTGATCCTTCAGTGCCTATCCATCCGCCTAATAAGGATTCTAGGTCTATGGATAGGTACGGCAAGTGGATGTTCTCGTCAGCGACCTTTGCCATGCGTTCGCTGAATTACTTATGCCACTTCACCCGTTTTCAAAGAGATATTCTCAAAGAACTGGGTGAGGTTCTACAGGATCCATCAGCTGCTGGGTCTCAGAAAAAAATCAACTCGCAGCTAGGAACCCTGAATTTCATTGTCAACTCCTCCATGCGGCTTATTTCCTATGCAGCCGATGGAGCGAGTAGGGCCGCAGGCACAGGTGTGGCTTTAAGGCGTCACGCTTGGATGCGGCTTTGCAACTTCGCAGACCCCTGCAAGGCGTCCTTCACAAACTCCCCCTTTGATGGTTCAGCGTTGTTTGGACCTCAAGTGAAAGATACCTTGACCAGATGCGAACAAGATGGCAAGACTCTTTCTGCCGTAGGAGTCCGTTTTTCAACCCCATCTAGACCATATCCTAAGGGTCAAAAGGGTGGAAAAATGTGGTTCCGCAAATCACAAGGAGTCACGCCTGACGCAAGAGGTCAGTTTCCCCCTAGAGGCAGAGGGGGGAACAACAACAACAGACGCCGTCCAAGAGGCAGAGGGGGTCCGCAGAATCAGGGTAGCAGAGAACCTCTTTCTGACAAACCCTTCCAGCATCCCTGAGGTGCTGCCTGACTGTCCACCTTCGGAGGCAGTCGGGGGAAGATTATCGCTGTACCCACAAGCCTGGCTCTCCCTCACTTAAGACAAATGGGTGCAGTCGATCATATCCGAGGGTTACAAAATCCCCTTTATCCAAACCCCAACTCTACAAAAAGGGTCCCTCCCAGACGTTCCACCCAGTCTAAGGGAACAAGCAGCACTAGAAATATCAAAGCTGCTAACAAAGAGAGCCATCCAGCCAGTCCCAGCAGACCAACTAGGATCCGGAGTCTACTCAAAGTTCTTTTTGGTACCAAAAAAAACAGGGGACTGGAGGCCAATATTGGATCTCAGCAAACTAAACAAGTTTGTAAAAAGAACGAGGTTCCGGATGGTCACGCTACAGTCCATTCTACCCCTTCTGGGCAAGGACAATTGGATGTGCTCAGTGGATCTTCAGGATGCATACTATCACATCAAGATACACAGGCGCTCCAGAAGGTTTCTCCGCTTCCGGCTGGGGGCCAGTCACTATCAATTCAGGGCCCTGCCCTTTGGTCTCACTACAGCCCCCCGAGTGTTCTCCAAATGCATGGCAATGGTTACGGCTCATCTCAGAAGTCAGGGATTCCACATTTTTCCATATCTAGACGACTGGCTCCTTACTGCCACCACCAGGCATCAGCTTCTTCTGGCCAGAGATTATACTATCCAAACTTGCAAAGGGCTAGGTATCTCCATAAATTTCGAAAAGTCTGCCTTGTCGCCTTGTCAGTCTATTATCTTCATAGGCGCCACCTTGGACACCATACAGCTCTCAGCAAAGTTAACAGAGCAGAGGGTCTTAGATATTCAAAATCATGTTCACGTTCTCCTTCAGAGCAACAGAATTCAGGCCAAGTATGTTCTGAAAGTGTTAGGTCTCATGGCAGCAGCCATCACACTACTTCCCCTTGCCCGCTTTTACATGCGGCTCCTCCAGTGGATGCTTTTCTCCCAGTGGTCCTTTCAACAGCTTCCTATAACACACAAGATTTTAATCACTCTATCTTGCAATAAACATCTGTCTTGGTGGATGGTCTCCCTTCAAGGCAGACCATTTATCCCCCCCCCCCAGTCACCACGGTCACATCGGACACCTTCCTGATCGGGTGGGGGGGCATTTTCAGGGCTGGACAGTCCATGGCACATGGCAACCTTTTGAATGCCACTTGCACATAAACATCCTGGAGATGAGAGCAGTGCTTTTAACATTGCAAGCCCTCCAAGACTCTGTTCCCATGGGGACTATTGCAATTCAAACGGACAATATGTCTGTAGTGTGGTATATCAACAAACAGGGCATAACCAAGTCCTATCCCCTGTGTCGAGAAGCACTCAGACTTTGGCAATGGGCGATCTCTTCTCAGCGGTTTCTGATAGCAACGCATATCCCCGGGAAGTCCAACATCATAGCGGACAGGTTGAGCAGAGCTATTCTCATGCCCCATGAGTGGTCTCTCAAGCAATCTGTGACGGAGGAAATTTTTCGGAAGTGGGGGTTTCCTTGCTGCGATCTTTTTGCAACACCACAAAACAGCAAGTGCCTCGACTTCTTCACTCTCTTCCCCCTTCCAGGCCATCCCCCCAGAGACGCTCTAGTCCACGATTGGCCTCGGGGACTTCTATACGCCTTTCCCCCCTTCCCATTAATCACACAGATAATTCAGAAAGCTACCGCCTTGAGAGCCAAGATGATTCTCATTGCCCCTTATTGGCCTCGACAGATATGGTTCCCGTTTCTGCATCATTATCTTTTGGAGCAGCCTTGGCATCTGGATCCAGTGCCAGATCTTTTGACCCATCAGTCAGGGCAGCTGCACCAATCCCTCCAATCTCTCAACCTCACAGCTTGGTTGCTCCACTTCCGTCCCTAGCCAGGCTTCCCATGATCTCAAATTCTGTCCGTGATATTATAGTAGCTTCCCTTAAGTCTTCCACCAGAAGGATCTATGCTAGTAAATGGCAGTGTTTTTCCTTCTGGGCAAGGGCTAGGAATATAGATCCCTTCACTGCCCCAATACACTCGGTTTTAGATTTCCTAGCTGAAATTTTTCATTCAGGATCTTCATCCTCCACAGTAAAAGTTCAGTTAGCAGCCATTTCAAATTTTCACATAGGCGTGTTGGACTCCAGCATCATGTCCCATAAGCTTTGCAAAGCATTCCTCAGAGGTATCTTTTTACTCAAGCCCCCAATCAAAGAACCCCCACCACAGTGGGATTTAAACTTAGTTTTAACATCCTTGATTCTCCCTCCTTTTGAACCTGCGGCTTCCTGTTCTTTGAAGTTACTTTCCTGGAAGACGCTCTTCCTAGTCGCCATTACATCTGCTAGGAGAGTATTTGAACTTCATGCCCTTTGCATTCGTTCTCCTTTATTTAGTTTTCCACAAAGACAGAGTTTCTCTTAGAACTAACCTGTCTTTTTTACCCAAGGTGGCTTCCCAGACAAATTTAAATCAATCTATTGATCTTCCAGTTTTCTTCCCTAATCATTCAAACAGGGCGGAGCAAAAACTGCATTGCCTGGACGTTCATCGTCAGCTCCGCTACTATCTGGACAGAACTAAACAAATCAGGAAATCTGATCAACTCTTTTTATCTTATGCAGAAAGTAAAAAGGGCCTTCCGGTATCCAAAGTAACCCTGTCTAGGTGGCTGTCTTCTGTGATTACCTGTATTTATCAACTCAGAGGTAAAGAATTGCCTTCTAGGCCAAGAGCCCACTCAACCAGAGCTTTGGCTACATCAACAGCCTTTCAAGCTAGATTACCCATCGACACTATCTGTGCGGCAGCCACATGGGCCTCTCCTCATACCTTCGTTACACATTACAAATTGGACATGGCCTCCAGAAACAGGGCAAATTTTGGTTCCACCGTTCTCAAGAGTCTGTTCCAATGAGCCACCCAGGATGAAGGTGCTAGGGATGCGGTCCCATCCAGCAAGAATGAAGGCGAGATTGACAACTTAACATTGAGAAGTTATGTACCTACCATAACGTTCCATGTTAGTTGTCTTCTCTCGCCTTCTTTCTTGCGTCCCGCCCACCATCCCCCTAGCCTGGACAGACCGAAAGGATTTCCCCTTCTTCTAAGGGGCCTTACCTTGCACTATTTTAAGCCCAAACAGGTTGCTCTGGGGTAGCTACTGCTTCAGATAGTGACATTTGGGGAGTTTCTCCTTTCTCTTTCTCCTTTCTCCTTCTCCTCCTGAGTGGGGAGACTAAATTGGATATTTATTTTCAGCTACCAAACGAGATCTGGGTAGTTACTGCCTAGCATCATGGGATATAGGGTTGCCTCGAGCCGGTAAAATTAGCTCTCGAGCTTTAGTATAGGCAGAGTCCGAGCCGAAGATCGGCTCTGGACCCATCCAGCAAGAAAGAAGGTGAGAGAAGACAACTAACATGGAACGTTATGGTAGGTATATAACTTCTCATTTCCTTGAAAATAATCCAGTTAAGAAGACTATATGAAGGGTTGGAGCTGAGAGTAAATGTGGGATAGGTACTATTAGGCAAACCGACTAGGGTAACTTGGCAGGAATATCCTTTTCTCCTTTATTTGCCATATATTTCTAGCCTTTAGCAAGAAAAAAATAAAGGACTCTCAAATCCAGGAACTCAACTGGTACAGTAATCAAGAGAAACAGCCTAGAGCACAGATGATTGTATTGTATTTGACAGACCCAGGACAGGCTTGTATTTTGAAACACTTTCAGTCATTTTCAGGATAGATATAAATGTAGATGAAGGCAATAGTGATATGTTTGGTACCTAAACTTGAGTTACTTGAGCAGCTTCCATTTTTGGGGACATAGCAACGTAAAATATTTAGGGAAATGGTTTAAAAAGGATTCAAGTCATGGCAGCTAAAGGCAGTTAAGAGGAGACTAAGCAGAGGATCATTAAAGAAACATTCAATGATTCAATGAATAAACTATACTTATGGCTTATATTCGCCAATTTAAGTTTGCCTAATAGGCATCATTGGAGAATATAGAATTAAAAAAAACAGCTGCTTAATACCCATTTGAATATTGATGAATTATTTGCCAGTCTTATACTTTTAGGTAATGAATTCCACATCCTTCCTACCCTAATAGGAATGAAAGATCTCTTTAACTTCGAATTAGAAATAGGAATAATTACATCTACATTTTTATTCCTTGTATCAATACCATGATCATTAAAGTCAATATCTAAAATAGTAGCCAATAATTTGTCCTTAAGACATCTGTATGTCATAATGTTACTTCTTCGAAACCGATAAGCCAAAGAGTACAAAGGCAAATATACCAGTCTTTCTTTATAAGGATAAATTATGGCACCCATCTGTTTGTCTGGTAAAGGTTTTCTGAATCCGATCCAACTTCACCTGCAAAACATTTACTGCACGTGAAAGCCCCCATATTGAATAATAGGTCTTATACTTGTTAAACAGATATTTAGTAACACCTGACTATCTCTGCTTGAGAAACATTGAAGAACATTTCTCATAAGACCATAACATTTCCTAATAATGTTTGTCACATTAACTTCAAAGTTAAGATTTGTATCTACCGTGATAGCGAGATTGCCCATTACTTCAGAAGAAACACAAATCTGATTGTCCAGGGTGTAATGATATTGATTATTAGTATACCTAAAATTTAAAATTGCATGTTTTCCTTTATTAAATCTCATACCTTTGGTTGGTATCCTTTCGTATAGGTTATGCAAGTAAGATTGCAACAGTTACCAATCACTAGTATTACTTTCTGCCCACACGTTCTTAATAGTGTCAGCAAACTTACTTAACCATACAGAGTTAGATTTTGGACATTCTGATATCAGCAGACCAAATAATAGTGGCCTCAAGAGTCAAGCTTTGTTGCATGCATAGTCTTGTGCATGGTCATGCATGCTTTTTCTGATGTCAGACACTCCAGTCCCTTGCACTTTTGTAGTGAGATTCCTCCACTGAGCTTGAGTAATGCCACTTGTCTGCATAACCTGCTCCACTTGCTTTCGTACATACTCCTTTCTGCCTGCTATAAGTGCCGTGCAAGCCCTGACTCCTAGCTAAGCAGATACAGGCTGTGTTGTGCTGTGAAGTGCTTATTTGTGTGTGATTCTCAGCCAGTGATTTGATACGTACCAAGACAGTTCCCATAGCTATTTAGTAAGGACCGTTTGCTTAATATTTCACGATTAATCTTTTTCGTATTAATTTCTGTTGGAAACTAGTGCAGTGTAAAGTAAATGGAGTGACTGTTTAGTGTATGTAGTATATGTGTGTTTATGATGTATATATGCATGTGTCTACAAAAAGTAATTCTGTGTAACAGACAAGGAGAGCATTCATTATGTAGTGAATTGGGGGAAAAAGGTTTACACCTCAGCCACTTTAGCTATGAGAGCACTAAACTGTCAATTTCATATGGTTAAGTATCAATAATTTCTGATCTCTCAGTTAAAACAAAAGATAACCACCTTACCTCAATAATCTGAAATGAAAGAAGTACAGGATTTGTTGCACGCCACCGAGCAGGTGGGCAAACATACCTTACAATGTGGGTTTGATTCTTTAGAGGCCTCCTGCAGAGCAGCTGTCACTGGATCAGTTATACGTAGGCATGCCTGGTTAAAAGAACAAAGTCTGCCTGATCATGTTAAAGCAAAACTATTAGATGCTCCCTTATGTTCTTTTTGATGTTAAAGCAGAAGAAGTTTTAAAGAAAATGGAAGATAAGGCGAAATCAATGCAGACAGTCAAAGATTTTCTGCAAGTACAACCTCCTCGCTTCAGCAGAAACTGGCCAACAAAAAATTGGTCCTTTCCAGCCACTGACAGGCCTCAGAGGGGTAAATACAGGCACCCAAGGGGTAGAGGACAACCACAAGCTCAAGTCAAATAAAACAGTGGAATAATGGACTCCTGTAATGAAGGCTGAGCACGGACAGTTTATTTACATAAGCGCTTTCGGTAGGGAGATTCCCCACCTTCTTCAGACAACGAAACAAGGGCAAATACCCATCCATCACTTATATACAATATATACAATTAACACATCCATTACATCATTAATTAATTAATTAGGATATTAAAATTCTTAAAGCAGTATATGTATATATATATATATATATATATATATATATATATATACCTCTCTATATTATATAGAAACCCATGATAAACATTCACCTTAAAATATATGACAACCTAACAACATAATTTCATCGTTATTTTAGTGTGAACCATGATTTATAAAAGCAGCAAGCGAATGCGAAGCCAATTTAGTAATATTCAGCTCCTAAGAAATTTTTCTAAAATTCATGTTACATATTTATTCCCACCTATATATTGAAAATACAAAAATACATGAATGACTATACATATATGCCATTTTCTATCTAAATATTTCCTATTTAATGTATATGTACAGACGTAAATTTAAACACCTGTAGTTTGATATTCCATGGACAGGAGAATAGTTTTTTATATAAAATAAATGATTTCTAACAAACTTCCTACAAATGAATTAATCAAACCTATATTATTATTTCACCAAAAAATTTTTTTAAAAACCACAAGCTCAGTATAAGCCTCGCCAATGGGGCACTCCAACCCAGAAGGGAGAAGACAGGTCTCAACCCACCCAAAGGCAAACTCAATGACTTTGCACCTCAGCTGGCCAAACAAAGCTCTTTTGTCAGCCCCCTTGGGGGGAAAACTAGCACTATTTGCAGACAACTGGTACATGGTCACAAAGGACAAATGGGTCCTAGACATAATTTTACGAGGATACAGATTCCACTTTCACACCTTGCCAATAAAAAGAGAAATGCCAAACCTGCCACAAAATCAAAGGGCAGAGGCTCAAAAACAAATTACAGCTCTCATGGCCATGAGAGCCATTCAAAGAGTACCAACTCAAGAGCAAGGCCAAGGATTTTACTCAAGACTCTTCCTAGTACCCAGAAAAGAAAATGCTTGGAGACCAATTCAGGACCTTTCAATTCTAAACACTTACTTACAAGTTCCCAAATTCAAGATGCTAACACTACAGCAGCTACTTCCCATGTTGGGCAAGGAAGCATGGCTGGTAACGTTGGACCTCAAGGAGGCATACCTGCATGTCCCTATCAGACAAAGTTGCAGAAGATACCTCCGTTTCATTGCAAGTTCAACCCATTATCAATTCTCTGCACTGCCCTTTGGCTTATCTACTGCGCCCAGAGTATTCACAAAATGCCTGGCACCAGTAATTGCATACTGCAGACAAAGAGGAATTCAAATATATCCATATCTGGACGACTGCCTCATCCAAGCAGAAAGAAAAGACATTCTCTTACAACATCTGTTTTTTGTGAAGCATCTACTAAATTGTCTGGGGTACACAGTAAACGAAAAGAAGTCAAAACTGGTACCCTCACAAAAAATGACATTCCTGGGTGCCAGCTTGGACACAACGGTCCAGAAGGCTTATCTTACACCAGACAAGCAATTACAACTGACTCAATATTTCAAGACAATGGCAACAAAGACCCAATTAACTGCAAGAAAAATTCTGCAGGCTTTGGGCTTCATGGCATCTTGCATTCTGATAATACCATTTGCAAAACTGCATATGAGGAAATTACAGTGGTACCTAAAAAGCGTATGGTCTCAACACAGCCACAGCTTGGACATAGTGATATCTCTCATTCCCTGCCTTCAACAGGAATTTCTATGGTGGGCACAGGCATGTCACCTCAACAAGGGTCAGCCTTTCATCTTGCCCCCACCCAGGCAAACTATCACAACAGATGCTTGAGACTATGCCTGGGGGGCACACATGGCAGGGCAATGCATTCAAGGCCTATGGACTGCAGAACAAAAAAAACTGCACATAAACCAAAAAGAGATGCTAGCTGTACAGAAAGCTCTGACAGCCTTCAAGGATCTACTACATCCAGGACAACTTGCTATAAAGACGGACAACCACAGTAATGTGGTACATAAACAAACAAGGGGGCACACATTCCTACCCTCTTTGCAGGCAAGCAATAATCTTATGGAACACAACTCTGGCCTACCAAGTCCAGTTACAGGCTCAATTCCTGCCAGGACAGAAAAACACATTGGCAGATGACCTAAGCAGAAACATCAAAGATCCCCACGAGTGGAAGCTAGAACCACAAATATTTACAATGATAACTCAAAGATGGGGTCTACCAAATATAGACCTGTTTGCCAGTCCTCAAAACTACCAGTTGACAAAATTTTGTACAAGGACATTCCACCATCAAGCTTGGAAAGTGGACGCTCTCTCCTTCAATTGGAAAAACCTGACAGCATATGCCTTTCCTCCATTACCTCTTCTCACAAAGGTTCTTTTGAAGGTCAAAAAGGAGATACCTCGACTGATTCTCATAGCCCCAGACTGGCCACGCCAGCACTGGTACCCGCTATTGAAGAGTATGGCTCACAGCCCACCATGGATTTTGCCTCAAATTCCTCATTTACTCACGCAGCAAGACAAGCAGATTCTACACAGCCAGATCAAAACTTTAAACCTGGCTGCATGACAAATCAATTAAGCATCCCACCAGCCCCTCTTTCACAAGCAGTACTGGATGTTATTCTAGAGGCCAGGAGGCCAAGCACCAGGAAGGCTTACTTGGACAAACGGAAACGGTTTTGTGCTTGGAACCAAGCTAAAGGCCAAGACACAACTCAGCCTCATATGCCTCGCATTCTGCAGTATTTAGCTGAGATGTTGCATAAAGGACTTTCCTTCTCCTGTATTAAAATCCATGCTTCAGCTATTTCAGCTCACTACGACACAAATCCACCTTTATTTTCAAATCCTCTTCTAAGGCAGTTCCTCAGAGGGGCAAAAAACATTAGACCACCTAGAAGAGCCCCTACACCAACATGGGACCTCAACTTTTGTTTTGGAAAAGCTACCGCTACCTCCCTTTGAATCAGCTTTTTTTGCAGACCTTCAGTTCCTATCCTGGAAGACTGCCCTGCTCCTGGCAATAACTTCTGCTAGGAGAGTCTCAGAATTACAGGCACTTATGGCAGTGGAACCTTTCTTCATTTTCCATCAAGACAGAGTTTCTCTACGAACTAATCCTTCCTTCATGCCTAAGGTGGTTTCCAGTGTAGCTTTAAATCAAACCATCCACCTACCCACTTTCTTCCCCAATCCACAGAACAAAGGTGAGAGACTCCTGCATTCCTTGGACATTCACAGGCAACTTCGTTACTACTTGGATAAAACTAAGGCTGTCAGAAAAACTGACCAGCTCTTTGTTTCCTATGCTACAGCTTCTCAAGGGAGGGCCATATCCAAGCAAACCATTTCTAAATGGATAGGCCATTGCATACGATTCTGCTATACCCATCATGGGAAAACAGTTCCTCCTACCATTAGATCCCACTCTACCAGGGCAACAGCTGCCTCTACAGCCTTTCTCAGGGGGGTTCCTACCAAGGAAATTTTAGAAGTTGCAACTTGAACTTCTGTACACACCTTCACCAAACACTATCACTTACCTCTTTATTCTAAGTCCAGGGCAGGCTTCGCCACTGCAGTTCTGCAGGGCCTCATTGCCTCCACTAACCCTCTATGATGCCTCCACCCTACCTTAGCTTTGGGACTCAACCCAAGTGTGATGACTGCAGCAGGGTAACACGATGAACATAATACAGTTTTGTACCTACCAAAAATGTAGATGTTCGAGTGTTCACCCTGCTGCAGTCCAGGTTACCCTCCCTCCAACCCCTCTGATCTACTGGCTAAATCTTTGCTATGCCTTTCTGATGTATTTGCTTATAGCTGAAGGGATGTTGTGTTTGTACAGTGTTCACACCTTTTGGTACTAATTTGGATCACCTTTTTGGGGGCACCTGACATCTGGGGCAAGAAAAACTGAAGAAAATGGCGTCAGTTGCAATATATGTACCCCTGGCGCTCTGACGTCAGGGATGAGGCGACAGCAACCGACGTCGGACCAAGACTTTGGAAATCCAGCCGACTGCGGGACTGCCTGACGACAGGATAACCCAAGTGTGATGACTGCAGCAGGGTGAACACTCAAACATCTACATTTATGGTAGGTACAAAACTGTACTTTTAGGAAATCAGAACAGCTTTTCGTTTCCTTTTCAGATTCCAGAAAAGGTATGCCAGTGGCCAAAACAACTCTGTCTAAGTGGTTATCTGATTGTATCACATTTGCTTATTCAGCTGCTAATATGCCCTTACAACAGAACATTAAGGTTCATTCTCCCAGAGCAGTGTCTACATCCTCTGCTTTTTCTGCTAGACTTCCTATAGATAAATTTGTGCAGCAGCCACTTGGTCAAGACCTCATACCTTTATCATTCATTACAAAGTTGACAGGGCCTCCTTTGGGTCTACTGTCTTGAAAAACATACTCCCGTGAGCCACCTGATATAGATGGTGCTTGGGATGCTACCCATCTGTAAGAATGAATGGCGAGATAGAACAGCTTTGCATAAAGAAGTTATGTGCTTACCATAGTGTTCCATGTGAGTTGTTCATCTCGCCTTCATTCTTACTTCCCGCCTTCCTACCCCCTCCAGGGTTTTTCGGAGACCAAGATGCTGGATTCTTCCTGGTTGCTCAACCCTTCTATAGCTTTGTCTTATAGAGTGATAGAATGACATATGGTATTATTATATGCAGCAAACAAGATCTGTGGTAACTCTAGGTACATCATGGGCTTGGCCTCGAGCTATCTGAAGACCTCAAGCTGTGTAGTAGGCCGACACGGGGCTGAGGATCGTCTCCAACCCATCTGTAAAAATGAAGTCGAGATGAACAACTCACATGGAACATTTTGGTAAATACATAACTTCTTTTTACTTGAACAGAATTATGTAAAGATTTGTACCTTATCCTATTTGGAAAAGACCTTACTTGTCATCTGATCTCACCCTGAAAACATGGAATTGGAAGATCACTGAAAACCAACTTAAAATGTGAAATGTTTACTCAAATCAATAATATCATATGTTAAGTTGTCTATCTCGCCTTCATTCTTGCTGGTTGGGTTCGGAGCTGAACCTCGGCTCCGACTCGGCCATCTTCAAAAGCTCGAGAGCTGCTTACTGGCTCGAGGCCCCCCCCTATAGCCCATGATGCCTGGCGCTAGATACCCAGATCTCGTTTGCCGCTTCTGCTGCGAGGTTGTTCTACTGGCTCAGGTCGTATAAGCTTCTTTATTATTACTGTAATTTTCTTGTAAAAATACTGTATTGTAGTGTAGAATTAGTCGTTAGACTTTACTAATTGTAGTTAGTTTTTCCTCTAGATAAGCTTTTCCCTTCCTTGAGAAACTCGTTTAAATTAGAGAGTTTCCCCTCCCCCCTTCTCTCCCTTTTCCACAGAAAGGTTCTTTCCGTTTGAGTTAGAGGTTAACCTTTCTTTTCTATCTCCCTTTTTTAAAAAAAAATAATAATAATATCTTTTTCTCTATAACCTGTAGTGTTTAGTGATAATTTTGTTATTCTTTGTGGTAGTAGTACTTGCAGTGGGTTGTGGTAACTGTAGAGTGTTAATATTTTTTGTTGGTTACCTTAACTTTTTGTGTGGAAACTTGTCCTTGGTTTTCTTCCAAGAATGTCCAAGGATCCAAAACCGTCCGGATTCAAGAAGTGTGACTCATGCTGTCAGTAGATGTCTCTGACAGATGGCCACACTTCTTGTGTTTATTGTCTGGGCACTGTGCACCTGCAGGACTCTTGCTCCATCTGTCATGCCTTCAGTCCAAGAGTCCTGCAGGACGCAAAAATAAATTGATTCTGAGGGGTCTGCTTAAACCCCAAGATTCACCGTCGAAGTCTCAGCCGGTGAAATCTTCCAGGCCACCTAAACCATCGGCTCCCAGTTCGAGCCATCATTGGGTGAAGCCACACAATCCATTTCGGCTCCGGCTGGAACCGATGTCCCTCCCTCCCAGTTGGCTCCAACACGTTCTTCGGAGCTGGCTGAGAGTCGAAAGAGATCCAAGTCTCCTTCTTTGGAGTCGATATGTTCGGCTCCAAAGTCGCCCCTGCTCCAATCGGAGCGTAGACACCGATCATCCCACTCTTCTCGGTCCTCTAGACTTTTGGACCATGATTTGGAAAGAGTGGTCAGTAGGCTCTTGAAATCGCAGGCCCTTGCCAAAAAAATTCATCAATATTCAAATGGGTATTAAGCAGCTGTCTCACCAAGAGGGAGAGCGGGGTCGGACAAGGGTCCAATGCCACTTGCGCCCTCAGAGTCCACGAGGGAGTCTCGGTGCTCAGATCACTCCAGGGAAGGTACCATGGAAGGGATCGGAGCCGACGACGGAACTGAAAGGGAGGGTATCGGCACCGACGGTTCCATGACTCGAACCCCAACGAACTCAGGCTCAAAGGAAGAGTCGAAGGAGGAATATCAACAGCTGTGGATGGAGCCGACTCCCGATGAGGAGGGCTGGACAACATTTTGGCAAGGGCCTGCGATTTCAAGAGCCTACTGACCACTCTTTCCAAATCATGGTCCAAAAGTCTAGAGGACCGAGAAGAGTGGGATGATCGGTGACTACGTTCCGACTGGAGCAGGGGCGACTTTGGAGCCGAACATATCGACTCCAAAGAAGGAGACCTGGATCTCTTTCGACTCTCAGCTGGCTCCGAAGACCGTGTTGGAGCCAACTGGGAGGGAGGGACATCGGTTCCAGCCGGAGCCGAAATGGATTGTGTGGCTTCACCCAATGACGGCTCCGAACTGGGAGCCGATGGTTTAGGTGGCCTGGAAGATATCACCGGCTGAGACTTCGACGGTGAATCTTGGGGTTTAAGCAGACCCCTCAGAATCAATTTATTTTTGCGCTCCTGCAGGACTCTTGGACTGAAGGCATGACAGATGGAGCAAGAGTCCAGCAGGTGCACAGTGCCCAGACAATAAACACAAGAAGTGTGGCCATCTGTCAGACGTCTTCTGACAGCATGAGTCACACTTCTTGAATCCGGATGGTTTTGGATCCTTGGACATTCTTGGAAGAAAACCAAGGACAAGTTTCCACACAAAAAGTTAAGGTAACCAACAAAAAATATTAACACTCTACAGTTACCACAACCCACTACAAGTACTACTACCACAAAGAATAATAAAACTATCACTAAACACTACAGGTTATAGAGAAAAAGATTTTTTTTTTTTTTTTAAAAGGGAGATAGAAAAGAAAGGTTAACCTCTAACTCAAACGGAAAGAACCTTTCTGTGGAAAAGGGAGAGAAGGGGAGGAAACTCTAATTTAAACGAGTTTCTCAAGGAAGGGAAAAGCTTATCTAGAGGAAAAACTAACTACAATTAGTAAAGTCTAATTAACGACTAATTCTACACTACAATACAGTATTTTTACAAGAAAATTACAGTAATAATAAAGAAGCTTATACGACCTGAGCCAGTAGAACAACCTCGCAGCAGAAGCGGCAAACGAGATCTGGATATCTAGCGCCAGGCATCATGGGATATAGGGGGGGGCCTCGAGCCAGTAAGCAGCTCTCGAGCTTTTGAAGATGTCCGAGTCGGAGCTGACCCAGCAAGAATGAAGGCGAGATAGACAACTTAACATATGATATTATTGATTTGAGTAAACATTTCACATTTTAAGTTGGTTTTCAGTGATCTTCCAATTCCATGTTTTCAGGGTGAGATCAGATGACAAGCAAGGTCTTTTCCAAATAGGATAAGGTACAAATCTTTACATAATTCTGTTCAAGTAAAAAGAAGTTATGTACTTACCAAAATGTTCCATGTGAGTTGTTCATCTCGACTTCATTCTTACAGATGGGTTTGGAGCCGATCCTCAGCCCCGTGTCGGCCTACTACAAAGCTTGAGGTCTTCAGATAGCTCGAGGCCAAGCCCATGATGCACCTAGAGTTACCTCACATCTTGTTTGCTGCGTATAATAATACCATATGTCATTCTATCACTCTATAAGACAAAGCTATAGAAGGGTTGAGCAACCAGGAAGAATCCAGCATCTCGGTCTCCGAAAAACCCTGGAGGGGGTAGGAAGGCGGGAAGTAAGAATGAAGGCGAGATGAACAACTCACATGGAACACTATGGTAAGTACATAACTTCTTTATGCGAAGTTGTTCTATCTCGCCATTCATTCTTACAGATGGGTAGCATCCCAAGCACCATCTATATCAGGTGGCTCACGGGAGTATGTTTTTCAAGACAGTAGACCCAAAGGAGGCCCTGTCAACTTTGTAATGAATGATAAAGGTATGAGGTCTTGACCAAGTGGCTGCTGCACAAATGTTATCTATAGGAAGTCTAGCAGAAAAAGCAGAGGATGTAGACACTGCTCTGGGAGAATGAACCTTAATGTTCTGTTGTAAGGGCATATTAGCAGCTGAATAAGCAAATGTGATACAATCAGATAACCACTTAAACAGAGTTGTTTTGGTCACTGGCATACCTTTTCTGCAATCTGAAAAGGAAACGAAAAGCTGTTCTGATTTCCTAAACTCCTTTGTTCTACGCAAGTAAAATCTGAGCTGTCTATGAACATCAAGCTTGTGCAGCATATATTCTAAATTGTTGGGAGTGATTGGGGAAGAATACTGACAAATCAATAATTTGATTAAGGTTAGCTTCAGTACAGACTTTAGGCAAAAAGGAGGGATTAGTTCGTAGTGAGACACTGTCAGCATGGAAAATCAAATGAGGTTTAATGGACAAGGCCTGAAGCTCTAATACTATGCGAGCAGAAGTGATATCTACTAAAAAGACAGCCTTCCATGACAAATATTTCAAATCACATGAAGAAGCTGGTTCAAATGGAGGGAGAATAATGTGAGAGAGCATAAAATTTAGATTCCATGGGGTATACGGAGAATTCACAGGTGCTCTGATATGAAAGGTCCCTTTGAGAAAGGCTTTGGATAGTTTGTGTGACATTGTGTTCAATCCTTCAAATCCAAGGTGAAAATTAGAGATAGCAAGTTGAACTCGAACTGTTGCTGCTGCAGCTCCTTTGTTGAAAATCATGGTCAAGAGCTCTAGTATAGAGGCCATAGGGGCTAGGTAGGGATCAATGTTGTTTTGAGAGGGCCATATAGAAAATGTTTTCCATTGGTTAAGGTATAGCTTCCTTGTAGAGGATTTATGAGAGGGTATTAGAATTTGCTACATCTCGTTAGAAAGGTTATGGAACCTGGCTATGATGGGAATTGGAGCAGCCAAGCTGTCAGCTTTAGGGATTGAAGAGAGGGATGAAGTTCCCCCGACGAGTGCATCAGAGGAGCTGGAACTGGGTCCAGAATCCAGGGGTCTTGCAATTGATGAAGTCAAAGGAAGGGGAACCAAATCTGATGAGGCCAATGAGGGGCTATGAGAAGGCCCTTCCCAGGTTGCTTTCTGTAGTACTTTGCATATCAGTGGAATTGGTGGGAATGCATAGAGGAGACCCGGAGGCCAATCGTGTACGAGTGCGTCCCTTGGAGCTTCTCCCGGAGGGGGAATCAGGGCAAAGTAGCTTCTGCATTTCATGTTCATGTGGTTGGCGAAAAGGTCGCAGCAAGGCTTGCCCCCCTGCGGAATATCCTGTCCGCTATTTCTTTCTTCAGGGACCACTCGTGAGGCAACAAAATTGCCCTGCTCAGCTTGTCTGCTATCACACTGGATTTCCCCGGGATGTACGTTGCTAAAAGAAACTGCTGGGTGGATGTAGCCTATTGCCATACTCTTAGGGCCTCGCGACAAAGGGGGTAGGACCTGGTTCCTCCTTGTTTGTTCAAGTACCAGACCACTGACTTGTTGTCTGTCTGAATCTCAATTGTACCCAGAGGAAGAGAGTCCTGGAAGTACTGCAACACTAAAAGTACTGCTGTCATCTCTATGACATTAATATGCAGATGTGTCTCCTGATCGGTCCATGTGCCTTGGGCTGTTCTTCCCTAAAAATGCCCCCCCCCCCCATCCTATCAGGGAAGTGTCCGTGGTCACTGTGGCCGCTGGTGGGGGTAAAACAAAAGGACGACCTATCGTGACATGAACAGAGTTCAACCACCATTGAAGATCCT
Source organism: Protopterus annectens (assembly GCF_019279795.1). Lineage (NCBI taxonomy): Eukaryota > Metazoa > Chordata > Ceratodontiformes > Protopteridae > Protopterus > Protopterus annectens. The sequence continues at coordinate 667,152,411 of NC_056747.1, read as the reverse complement.
TTTTGCATGTGTTCATGATCATTATAAGATGAGACATTGGGAGCTCTTGGTAAGACCATTGAGTGAACAGCCATTGCAGAATCTGCATGTGCATGCGACCCAACGGTAGGCCTAATACTGCGTCTGCCATCATGCTTAACCATTTTAGTACTTCTGATGCTGAAGCCTTGTTTTTGGATATGATATTGTAGACCTGCTGATGGAGTATAAAGACTCTTTCTGCTGGAAGTCTCAAAGTGGTGGTGGCGGTGTCCAATTCTGCTCTGATAAAAATGGTATGTTGCGATGGTGACAAGGCAGATTTTCCTGAGTTTACTGTAATGCCCAGACGACTGCAGAATGAAAGAGTGGTGCCCCTGGCTTGTATGAGTTGATGCCTGGTGGTGGCAGTAAGGAGCCAATCGTCTGGGTACAGAAACACCTGGAATCCTAAACGTCTCAGGTGAGCCATGACCACTGCCATACATTTGGTGAACACTCTGGGGGCTGTAGTGAGACCAAAGGGCAGGGCTCGAAACTGGTAATGATTGTCTCCCATCTGGAAGTGCAGATGATCCCTGGATGGTCTGGCCATTTATGTGGTAGTACGTATTCTGAAGACCTATCGAGCACATCCAATTGTCTTTCCCTAAAAGGGGAAGTATCAACTGAAGCATGACCATCCGGAACTTCTCTTTCTTGACAGATCTGTTTAGTCTGCTGAGGTCCAAAATAGGTCTCCAGTCCCCTGTCTTTTTTGGAACTAAAAAGAATCATGAGTAAGTTCCAGACCCTATCTGATCTGCTGAGACTGGTTGGATGACCCTCTCTGTTGGCAACGATCGGACCTCTGTTGTTGCCTATTCCCTGTAACTGGGTGGAACGTCCGGGATTTTTCTTGTCAGTGAAGGGGGTATGGCGAAAGGAATGAAATATCCTCTGGAAATGATACTTTGTACCCAGTTGTCATTTGTTATTTTGAGCCAAGCACCTAGATACAAAGATAAGCGACCCTGACTGCCTCCAGAGTAGAACAGTCGGGCCTCCTTTCAGGAGCGCTGGTAGGGGCTTCCCAAAGAACTGATCACTGTCACCCTGGTTTTGCGGACTCCCTCTGCCGTGAGGGCAGAAAGTTCCATTATTGCCCCTCCTCTGCTCCTGGAGAGGGGTTCACCACGTGTGTCCTGAAAGGCTCCTTGGGCTTTATGGAACCTTCCCTTTGACCCTTGGGGTAGGTTCTGGTAGGGGTGGAAAAATGGAGTCCAACGGCAGACAAGAGTTTTTCCTTCCTGCTCACACCTGGTCAAAATTTCCTTAACTTTGGGCCCGAAAAGGGATGAGCCATCAAAAGGGGTATTGACAAAGGATGACTTAATGACTTAAAGGGCTCCTCGAAGGAACACAAGTGCATTCAGGAATGTCTCCTAAGAGCAACTCCTGTACCTGCTGCCCTACTCATTCCATCGGTTGCATATGAAATGAGGCACATGGACGAGTTTACTATGGAATTGAGGGTAGCAAGTTGGAGGGCAACTTTATCTGAAGCTCCTGCAGCTACTGTACCCTGAAGAGTATCTCCGAGCTCTTTCAGGAGATGTCTTTGCAGTCTAGTAAAATGGGTTAGATAGTTGAGCGTTCACAGTGCAAAAGTCGCTGAACCGTAAGTGCGCTTCACATATCTATCTATGATCCCTGAATCTCTGTTAGGAGGATGGATAGAGGAGGAAGTTTCTGAGATTTCCTATTTGGTGGCTGCTACCACCACCATGGCATCAACTGGTACACCCTTAGTAAAAAAGGATTTGTCCTGGGAGCAGAAATAAATTTATTACGTCTCCTAGGGGCAGGCACCATGGTGTCCGAAGACTCCCACGCCCTTTGTGAGACCAGCTGCATAAGTTCATCGAAGGGCAGAGAAACCCAAGAGATGGAGGGCTGAGACATGAAAGCCTTCAGAAGAACCAACTTATCTTCAGTAGGATTGGTGGACTGCCAGTCACCCCTCTGCCTAAGGATTTCTAATATCTCAGCAAATGAGATCCCCAGAGGGGGACCCTTCTGATTCATCCAAGTCTGTATCGGATGTGAGAAACTCTTGTGTGGAGTCTAAATCCTTCCTCTTGCAGATTCTCTTCCTGGGAACCTCATCACTGGGGGCTTCTGGTGAGGTCTCAGAAGAGTGCAGACCACCCAGTGGGGCTTCCTGAGGCTCTGGGTCTCTACGCTTGGCAAGGATCTGTGAAGCAGAAGCAGACACAGGCACTTTTGGGGAGGAGGTAGACGGACCTGAAGTCAAAGATGTCTTAGGAGACATAACTCTCCTCATGGCTTCGAAGGCACCTCTGCTCCGATGAGAAGGGACCGACGGATCCGAAAAAAACATCGATACCCCCAGCACCGGGACAGTGGGCTCCGAGCCAGAGGTAGGAGCCAAGCTTATCCGAGCCAAAGCCCCGAGAGGCAGAGGCGGAACCGACAAGTCAGTCCGACTATCCTCCCCGGACCCGACCAGAGAGTGTCATCTCCTAAATTCTTCGATCGGTGCCATGGACATCAGAGTAAATGGAGCTGAGGACACTGGAGCAGGCGTTGGCTCTGAAGGCTCAACAATCATCAAGTCCGACTCTTCTGGCTTCGAAGGACTGGTATGGCTCGGAGGAGGAAGAGTAGTATATGGTAAAAGGGTTTTCGGTTCCAAAGCTGTTTTGGGTTGGAGCCGATAAAAATTTAGCAAAGGCCGGTGCCTGTAAAAGCTTCTGCACCACACGATCCACATCCAAATCGGAAAGGCTAATTGAAGACCAAGATGAGTGGAAAGAAGAAGGTACAGATTGCAGGAGTGGAGACTTAGGCACTTCGGATAACGGTTGGGACTGGTATGTTAGCTTTGAAAATAAAGACATAAGTGAGGACTGGGATGTTTTTTACAATTTTATTAGACTATCACATCCCAGTTGGAGTGAAAATGCCTTATAAGGGTGACAGACATCCCAGGTGGATTTTGAAGTTATATAAACTAAGAAAGAAAAAGATAAGTTTGTGGAGAAGAGAAGATATAAAAATTCTCCTTCAGTTTCAAATAGATACAATTACAATAAAATCAGAAAAATGTACTTCATGACTATTAAAGGAGTAAGATCTAATTATGAAGTATACTTAGCTAATCTGAAGGCTAATAAAGGCTTATTTAAACATTTAAGGCATTATAGTCAGATGATTCTTACAGTATAGCATCGAAATATGGTTCTCAAACAATCACAGACTCAAATGTATTAGTGAACTTGTTTACAGATTATGCGTCACTAATTTCGTAAGTTTTTATATGCAGATTGTTAGCTCACTGGATAATTCACTAGTCGCTGACATTATGTTTTTTTTGATCTGGCTAAGGCTTTTGACTCCATCCACCATGAAACAATTATAAGGATGTTAATGAGAACTCTGGCAATGTAGTTAAATGGGTATCCAAATGGCTACTGGATAGAACCTACAGGTGAGAATTAAAAATTCCTACTCCAAGTACAGATTGATAACCAGGGAGTGCCTCGGGGTTCATAGGTAGGTACTAGGCTATCGGCCCTAGTGCCTATACAAGCATAGCCAAAAAGGTACCCTGGCTTTCGCCACCCAAGAAAATTATTTTCCTGTGCCCATGTTGAGCAGAGCCACAGAAGTGATCCCCAGGGTGAATTTTTTATTTCCCATCCAATCATCAATACTTTTCTTGAAGAGTGCTAATGAGGAGCTTTGTTTGATATAGATAGGTAGTCCTCATCCTCTATTACCTAATATAAACAGAAAAAAGTCCAGACTCCCTAACTTGTTTCCAAAACTACCTTACCAGTCACCACTTCTCCATCAAAATTCATGCCTGTAGTTCTCAAATAGGCCAGCCTTCAAAAAAGAACTGTCACAACTTTCCACATTTACTCCTCTACTATTCTCTATCTTTATAAATACACTTCTTTACCTATTGCATCTCCACTCTACTCTAAACAGATGACAGGGTACTATTTCACACAAGCGACTCAGTACCCAGTCTCCAGAAAGATATGGAAGCTGATTTCCTAGGCCTAACTAACTGAATCTCTAACAAAAACCTCATAAACTCCACCAAAACCAAACTATGATTTTTGGCACCAAACAGAAACTTTAGAGGGTAGGGACTCTTTGCATTTCTATGACTACAACGATATACCTTCTTTTAAATATTTTGCAATTTAGCTTGACCCTTCCCAACCCCGCCACCACCACCACCACCTCAACTACACAAGGAAAAATGTATCTCTACTCTCCTACTATGGACCAATAAAATCTCTTTTTTAGTAAGACCTCAAAAACAGCCACAGGCAAAGGCATTCTACTCTCCCAACTTGAATATGGACTTCCCCTAAAAGCTTTAGCATCAAAAACAAACTACACACACATTAAAACAATATCCAATAAAATCTATAAATGTATTACCCAATTCCCTAACACGGCCACACTATAACACACACAAAAAAAAAAACAATACAAATCCCTCTTCATCAGAGGGTTATTTTTTTCCTAGGATCCCAGTTATTCAAACTTCTAATTGACCAGACACTAATTAGACAAACTTACTCTTGCATCCGCTGAAACTATGACAACTCTGCCTCCGCACCGCAATACCCAAATCAAACCCCAATGAAATAAATCACCAATTTTCTACACTCGGACCCAAACTCTGGGAAAGTACTTCCCCCAAAAATAAATGACACATCATTTTACTCTAAATTTAGAACTCAACTAAAGGCCCACCTCCTCTCATCAGCCATGCAATGTCACTCACTCATAAACACTACTGCTGCAAAAAACTGGCTAAAGAAACAGTCTGGAACAGATTCTATAGCCAAGGGTTACAATGGCAATACAGAACACACACACACACATGCATGACAAATTTTTTTTTAATCTCTTCTCTATGGGTTTCTACTCAGCTGCTCCACTAACAGCACTCACCGGCCCATTCACTCTGCAGTGTGAGAGCTGGGCATTCCTGTGCTGGGTGAGAGTCTACGGCCCACTTGTTCCCATCCAGAAAACCCAAAAAAGGCCCATTCATTCTCAGCAGTAATGAACAGGTGGCAAAGAGTGGGCCAGCTCGTGGGTCATGCACAGTAGCTCACCCTTTTATCTACTTCTCCACAACAGCTTCTTTCTGCTACACAATGTTGTCTAACACTAGGGAGGTGTGCAAGACTATGCTCGAACACACTACTGCCCAAGCTGCTCTGTGCATAGTACCGCTTTGCAGCCTGTGCTCTGCAGACTTGCTTTCCAAGAGTGCAACGTCCAGTGTTTCTGCTGATGTGACCTAAATGGCAAATCAGACCTGCTCCCTCCCTGCCCCCTCCCTCCATCAGGTGTAAACCAAAAGCTCATATCCACCCCGGCCTTTTTCCCTCCAGTATTAATGTCACTAATAAAAACAAAATGCTCCAAAAATTGCCAGAAAGATAATCATCAGTGCACTCAATTCACTACATAATGTATGCTCTCCTTGTCTGTTACACAGAATTACTTTTTGTAGACACATGCATATATACATCATAAACACATATATACTACATACACTAAACAGTCACTCCATTTACTTTACACTGCACTAGTTTCCAACAGAAATTAATACGAAAAAGATTAATCATGAAATATTAAGCAAACGGTCCTTACTAAATAGCTATGGGAACTGTCTTGGTACGTATCAAATCACTGGCTGAGAATCACACACAAATAAGCACTTCACAGCACAACACAGCCTGTATCTGCTTAGCTATGAGTCAGGGCTTGCACGGCACTTATAGCAGGCAGAAAGGAGTATGTACTTAAGAAAGTGGAGCAGGTTATGCAGACAAGTGGCATTACACAAGCTCAGTGGAGGAATCTCACTACAAAAGTGCAAGGGACTGGAGTGTCTGACATCAGAAAAAGCATGCATGACCATGCACAAGACTATGCATGCAACAAAGCTTGACTCTTGAAGCCACTATATTTGGTCTACTGATGTCAGAATGTCCAAAATCTAACTCTGTATGGTTAAGTAAGTTTGCTGATACTATTAAGAACGTGTGGGCAGAAAGTAATACTAGTGATTGGTAACTGTTGCAATCTTACTTGCATAACCTATACAAAAGGATAACAACCAAAGGTATGAGATTTAATAAAGGAAAACATGCAATTTTAAATTTTAGGTATACTAATAATCAATGTCATTACACCCTGGACAATCAGATTTGTGTTTCTTCTGAAGTAATGGGCAATCTCGGTATCACGATAGATACAAATCTTAACTTTGAAGTTAATGTGACAAACATTATTAGGAAATGTTATGGTCTTATGAGAAATGTTCTTCAATGTTTCTCAAGCAGAGATAGTCAGGTGTTACTAAATATCTGTTTAACAAGTATAAGACCTATTATTCAATATGGGGGCTTTCACGTGCAGTAAATGTTTTGCAGGTGAAGTTGGATCGGATTCAGAAAACCTTTACCAGACAAACAGATGGGTGCCATAATTTATCCTTATAAAGAAAGACTGGTATATTTGTCTTTGTACTCTTTGGCTTATCGGTTTCAAAGAAGTAACATTATTATGATATACAGATGCCTTAAGGACAAATTATTGGCTACTATTTTAGATATTGACTTTAATGATCATGGTATTGATACAAGGAATACAAGGAATAAAAATGTAGATGTAATTATTCCTATTTCTAATTCGAAGTTAAAGAGATCTTTCATTCCTATTAGGGTAGGAAGGATGTGGAATTCATTACCTAAAAGTATAAGACTGGCAAATAATTAATTCATCCCTCTCGGTGAGACAGCTGCTTAATACCCATTTGAATATTGATGAATTATTTTGGCAAGGGCCTGCGATTTCAAGAGCCTACTGACCACTCTTTCCAAATCATGGTCCGAAAGTCTAGAGGACCGAGAAGTGGGATGATCGGTGACTACGCTCCGACTGGTGCAGGGGCGACTTTGGAACTGAACATATCGACTCCAAAGAAGGAGACCTGGCTCTCCCTCTCGGTGCTTTGGCGCAGATGAGCTCGGCTCCCACATCTGCCTCGGAGCAGTCTCCCTCAGTGCTGGGAGGGCTTTTGGTTTCGTCGGAGCCTGAGCCTTCTCTGCGTCCGGGCAGGGATGCCTTTGAGGTGATGAGGAGTGTACTGGCCCCTGAGTCAGTCCCAAGATTGACCCCATCGGCTCCTACCGTAGGTTGCTTGCGTCAGCCTCTGCCCTTCTTCCAGACCCCAAGTGTGGGAATCCAGCACTCCAGGACACCCCTTTGGGTGTATCCTCCTCTTCTGAGGCCTCCCCTGATCTTTTAGAGGAGCCACCTCGCAAGAGAAGATGCAAGAGGAAGCATGTTGACTCGCCCAAGTCTATTACATTGGATACCGACTTAGAGGAGTCAGAAGGGACCCAAGATCCCCCTCTGAGGATGTCTCCTTCTCAGACATCCTTGAGATGCTTAGGCAGAGGGGAAACTGGACTACCCTAAGCCCTTCCGAGGATGAGTCGGTATTCCTGGATGCGTTTGGATCCCGACCTTCCACCTCCTGGGTGTCTCCGCCTTTCGACCCACTGATGTCTGTGGTGGCTCGAAAGGTGTGGATGGCTCCAGACACAGTGGAACCGACCCCTAGAAGACCTGCAAATTTCATTACTGACCCGCAAGACAAACGGTTCTTGACCAAGGGTGTCCCCGTTGATGCCATGGTGGTAGCAGCAGCCACAAAGGAGTTGGCTGAAACTTCTTCATCTGTCCATCCCCCTAATAAGGAGTCCAGGACGATGGACAGATATGGGAAGCGGATGTTCTCTTCAGCGACCTTTTCCATGTGGTCCCTGAATTACCTGTGCCACTTTACCCATCTTCAGAGGGATCTCCCGAAAGAGCTTGGAGATACCCTACAAGATCCATCAGCTGAGGGGGCCCAGGCTAAGGCAGCCTCCCAGCTGGCGACTCTTAATTCTGTGGTAAACTCCTCCATGCAGCTCATTTCGTATGCAGCCGATGGTGTGAGTAGAGCCGCAGGCACAGGCGTGGCCCTAAGGAGGCACGCTTGGATGCGGCTATGTAACTTTGCGGAACCTTTCAGAGCGTCTTTCACGAACACCCCATTTGATGGTTCCTCTCTCTTTGGATCACAGGTGAAAGATACCCTTACCAGGTGTGAGCAGGCAGGCAAGACTCTCTCTGCTGTAGGAGTCTGTTTTTCCACTCCCTCCAGACCATATCCTAAGGGTCAGAAGAGTGGGAAGATGTTGTTCCGGAAATCCCAAGGAGCCTTGCCGGACACACGTGGTGAGTTTCCCTCCAGGGGCAGAGGAGGGAACAATAACAGACGCCACCCTTGTGGCAGAGGGGGGTCCGCAAAACCAGGGCAGCAGAGAATCCCTTTCTGACAAGCCCTTCCAGCATCCCTGAAAGGTTGCCCGGCTGCTCACCTCTGGAGGCAGTCGGGGGAAGACTATCGCTGTACCCAGGAGCTTGGCAAGACGTAACACAAGACAAATGGGTACAGTCCGTCATATCCGGAGGTTACAGAATCACTTTGTTCGCACCCACTTAAAGTCATACAAGTCCCTTCCAGATGTTCCACCGAATCTAAGGGACCAAGCAGTGCAAGAAGTCTCAAAACTGCTAAAAAAAAGGGCCATCCAGCAAGTCCCAGCAGACCAACAAGGATCCAGAATTTACTCAAGGTTCTTTTTGGTACCAAAAAAGACGGGACTGGAAACCTATTCTGGATCTCAGCAGACTAAACAAGTCTGTACAAAGAACGCTTCAGTCCATTTTACCCTTTCTGGGTCAGGACAATTGGATGTGCTCCATAGATCTTCAGGATGCGTACTGCCACATAAAAATGGACAGACGCTTCCGAAGATTCCTCCGCTTCTGGTTGGGAGCCAGCCATTATCAGTTCAGAGCTCTGCCCTTTGGTCTTACCACAGCCCCAGGGATTTTACCAAATGTATGGCAGTAGTTACTGCTCACCTGAGACGGCAAGGATTCCAGGTGTTTCCATATCTCGACGACTGGCTCCTCACTGCTACCACCAGACATCACCTTCTGCGAGCCAGAGACTGCACCATCGACACTTGCTCCAGGCTAGGTATCACAATAAATTTCGAAAAGTCTGCATTGTCGCCCTGTCAATCTATCACCTTTATAGGCGCAAATTTAAATACCAAAGACATGATAGCGAGCCTCCCACCAGACAGGGTTTCAGTGATTCGTCAGCATGTCAAGGTTTTATTAGCATGCAAAAGGATTCAAGCCAGGTTTGTCCTTCAAACGCTAGGTCTCATGGCAGCAGCTATCGTACTTGTTCCTCTAACTCGTTTTCACATGAGGATTCTCCAGTGGCTTCTTTTCACCCAATGATCCTTCCAGCAACTTCCCATGTCTTACACGATTATGATAACTCAGGCTTGCAAGAAACACCTTGCGTGGTGGATGGTCTCCACATCAGTGCTTCACGGCAGACCATTTGTTCTCCCCCCTCCAGTGGCTAGAGTGGCCACGGACGCCTCCCTGATCGGGTGGGGGGGGCATTATCAGGGCAGAACAGTCCAAGGCCCTGGCAACCTCATGAGTATCATCTGCACATAAATGTGTTGGAGATGAGGGCCGTGCTCTTAGCGTTGCAGGCTCTTCAGGACTCTTTTCCTACCAGGACCATTTCAGTTCAAACGGACAATATGTCCGTAGTGTGGTACATCAACAAGCAGGGCGGAACCAGGTGCTACCCCCTATGTCGAGAAGCACTCAGACTCTGGCAGTGGGCGATCTCTTCCCAACGGTTTCTGATTGCAATGCACATCCCTGAGAAGTCCAGTGTTATAGCAGACAGACTGAGTAGAGCAATTCTCATGCCTCACGAGTGGTCTCTGAACCAGGTAGTTGCGGAACAAATCTTCCGCAGATGGGGCCAAGCTTGCTGCGACCTTTTTGCAACTCCCTTCAACAGCAAGTGCAGCAATTTCTTCTCTCTCCTTCCACTCCCCGGGCATTCCCTCAGAGATGCTCTAGTCCACGATTGGCCCCAGGGACTTCTTTATGCATTTCCTTCTTTCCCCCTCATACCAAAGTTGATTCAGAAGGCTACCGTTTCGGGTTGCAAAATGATCCTCATTGTTCCTTACTGGCCTCAACAAATATGGTTTCCGTTCCTGCACCGCTAGCTTCTCGAACAGCCTTGGACTCTGGACCTAGTTCCAGACCTCCTGATTCATCAGTCGGGCGGGCTGCACCAATCCCTGCACAATCTCCAGCTCACAGCGTGGTTGCTCCACTTCCAACCCTAGCCAGGCTCCCAGATATTTCCCCATCATACAAGTCTACGACCAGAAAAACGCTAGTAAGTGGAAACGTTTTTCTTCCTGGGCAGAGGCAAAAAGTATAGACCCTTTTTCAGCCCCTGTGCACTCCATTTTGGAATTTCTAGCAGAACTCTTCCATGCTGGTTCTGCTTCCGCTACAGTTAGAGTCCAGTTAGCGGCAATTTCAAATTTTCACACTGGCCTGTCGGAAAGCAATATCATGTCCCATAAGCTGTGTAAAGCTTTTCTCAAAGGAACCATTCTGCTCAGGCCCCCAGTGAGAGATCCTCCACCACCGTGGGATTTCAATTTGATTTTAGCTTCGCTAATTTTGCCCCCTTTCGAACCTGCAGCTTCTTGTTCGCTGAAGTTCTTATCTTGGAATACCCTCTTTCTGGTAGCTATTACTTCAGCCAGAAGAGTTTCGGAACTACAGGCTCTTTATGTCTGTCCCCCATACCTCGTGTTCCACAATGACAGGGTTGCTCTTAGGACAAATCCTTCCTTCCTTCCCAAGGTCTCTTCAGAGAGTAACTTTGATTCAATAGACCTTCCTGTGTTTTTCCCTAATCACTCCAACAGGGCAGAGTATAAGTTGTATCAGTTAGATGTTCACAGGCAACTACGCTTCTATTTACATAGAACCAATGACATCAGGAAATCAGATCAACTGTTCCTTTCTTATGCAGTAGGTAAACAGGGTCTTCTGGTCTCCAAGGTGACCTTATCCAGGTGGTTGTCTTCTATCATCACTTTCATATACCAACTGAGGAATAAAGAATTACCGGTCAAACCCAAAGGTCACTCCACCAGAGCTTTAGCCACTTTGGTGGCTTTTCAGGCTAGGTTGCCCATGGAATCTATTTGTGCTGCGGCCACATGGGCCAACCCACATACTTTCATTTCGCATTACAAGTTGGATCTGATTTCCAGGAGCAGAGCTGATTTTGGTTCCACTGTTCTGAAGAGTCTTTTCCGATGAGACACCCAGGTTTTTAGGTGCTAGGGACGCTGTCCCAACCAGCAAGAATGAAGGCGAGATAGACAACTTAATATAAAGAAGTTATGTACCCACCATAACGTTCCATGTTAGTTGTCTTCTTCTCACCTTCTTTCTTGCGTCCCACCCTCCATCCCCCTATCCTAGTGGACCGAGAAAAGTTCCTTTTGTTTTCGCACTGGCTGAGTCTTCTCTGTTTTTTTCCTTCTGCTTAGTAGCCTCCCCAGTAGGAATTATGTGTTCTAGGATAGCATTCCTTTATTATGGCTGCAGTTAGTCTTACCAAACAAGAGCTGGGTATCTTGCGCCAGGCATCATGGGATATAGGGGGGGGGCTCGAGCCAGTAAGCAGCTCTCAAGCTTTTGAAGATGGCCGAGTCGGAGCCGAGGGTCGGCTCCAAACCCAGCCAACAAGAAAGAAGGTGAGAAGAAGACAACTTACATGGAACATTATGGTAGGTACATAACTTCTTTTTATAGCTACTTAGAATTCATTGTCCTTACTACTTACACCATTACATCCACACACAACTATGAGAAGGTCATATCTCGTTCCTTGTGTAAACAAGCATTTGATACTGTCTTTTATATCTGACATATTGTTATCACATAAAGATGAAACAGTTATTTGTTCTCTGTTTATTCTTGGAGTAATGTTCTTTACACTTCATAAAAATGAGTCCCCAATTATTAACACACAATTGTAAACATTGTTAAAATTAGCTATCTTAACATTAGAGTCATAGACAACAGAATCATCATTTGCCATTAGTGTAGATTGATTTCCACCTAAAGCCCTACAACACCTCTTAAGAGACTGAGTACAAGAATCATTAAGTGAACATTCTTCTATGTCACTCCATAAACATTTATTTGGGAACAATGAACTATTTTTGCCAAGTGTATCACCTGAATCACCTGTACCCTGATTTATTGTCAAATTAGCCACAGGAAAAGATGTCTGCTTTGTGTAACATAGCGTCATTCAATACATTCTGTCCCAACTGAGTGTCTCTTTCATTCTAAAAATGTATCAAATTAATTGATAATTCACCCAACCTGCTGTGTTCCTCATGTCCCCCCTTGCTTTATTAGCACACATAATTGATGATAATAAAATATTCTCATCTCTTTGAGCTGGCTCACACATTTGGGTTAAAGCAGTCTAAACTGCTGAATTAGTTAGTTTAAATCTTTCGGAAAGGGTAGATTTGAATGCATTCAGATGCACATGCTTTACTATAACATTTATTACACTACTCATATTTTCCTTAAATTTTTCTGCAGCAGTTTAATACATAAAACAACTTCTACATTTAACTAAACAGCCCCTTGTTAACAGATTAAACAAAATTCATCCAATAATTTTCATTATCAGAAGAAAGAGATCATCTCTTACTAATTATATAATAACCCCCCCCCCCCATTAATATTCCAAAATGTGCATGCTGATTGGTCAGTGTGCCCGTTGTAAGTCCGACTTATACTAATGGAAAAGGTCCGGTCGCCCGAACTTTTTCCATTAGTATAAGTCTTGATTTTTTTGTGTTTTTGGTAGCAGCGGAGAACGGAAGAGCTCCATTGCTGTAATCTCGCTATGTTAAACTCGTTTAACATAGCGAGATATCTTAAAAAAAAGCAACGGAGATCTTCCTTTCTCCGTTGCTTGCACACACAGCTCTGATGTACTGTGTAAGCATACGCATGCACAGTACATCAGAACTGCCGCAGAATACCGGACAGCTGCGGAAGGGCAGCACTGAGGCATTATACAATGCCATTATTTAAGAAAAGTAAGTATTTTTTTTCTTAAATAATGTCATTGTATAGTAGCAATATCTCACTTCTTGGTGTGGGTAATGCTGGATTTACCCACAGTTGTCTTTGTTTGGCCACTCGGGCTTTGCCCTCGTGACCAAACCACACCAACCATGGGTAAATCCAGCATTACCCACACACAGGCGTGGGTTATTGCTTAAATACTCTACCCCACTCAACCTCACACAGCCCAACATGCCTAACATGCAAAGACACGAAAACATGTCTTTGTGTCAGTGTGAGATGCGTCTGCTCGTGGGGCAAATTGTTTATAGTAACACACGCCAAAAAGTAAGTAAACACACACACCCTGACTGACTGCAGTTTCAATACTTGCTGCTTACCACATAGTTAATTCAAAAACAGTTGAACAGTCTCCAATTATCTGGTGTGTCCTTAAAAGAACATTCAAGAAAAAGGTAAAAAACAGCAGTCCAGGAAACAAATGTAGCTTTGACAAGAGTGATCCTCAATTATCTTTTGTGTCCTTAAAATATGACACTTGGATGTTACGATTATGCATTTGGATAGTAAAATATGACAATATTTGTAGTACCTTTGGTTATATATGAAGACCAAGCATATTTTTATCACCCAGATGAGAATCTGTTTATGGCAATTATTAAGGCAGTCAAAGAATTTATTTGGGAGGGGAAAAGGGCAGTAGTTAAATGGGATAAGCTGATTCTCACTACGTAGCATGGGAGTTAATGGCTATCAGATCTGAAGGGATATTTTAAGGCCACACATTTGAGATTTGTATATATAAACAAAAGCTGAGGTATATAGATTTAAATGTAAAAAGATGATGGATGGTGATACAAAAGAAAAGTATGTTGGATAAAGTGAGATTAGTATTTTGGATTCAAGCTGTTAAGGAAAAATAGTAATAGCTACAAAGAACATTGCATCTTTAAAGTGGCAAAAGTATTTATAAAGATAAAAGCAATGCAGGGCTGGAGCAAGGAGACACTTCCAATAAGGGTGCATGATAGTAAGGGTACACAAATTAATCAGGTAGTGGCTATCAGGAATTGGAGGAAGTTATCTCAGGAACCAAGGTACAGGGAATAGATACACTGGAAGGGAAGAGTAACAGAGTGGGAGGAAGCTAAGCAAGCATTTGACTTGTAGGTTCGGGATTGTCTTCCATGTCAGGGATTAATAGCAGAATATAGGGAGCAAGAGAGGGAAAAAAATAAGTGAAAAACAGCCCTCCTGGTGTTTCTGTTGGAACTAATAGATGCTGTCATCAAAAAAGGGATAATTAACAGGGTCTATAAGGCTCTGATTACAAGAGTCAATTAAATGAGCTTAGAAAGGGTTGGTAAAAGGAAATATACAAATTAGAAAGGAACAATGAGAACAGATTCGTAAGGCACCTACATATGAGACAACGTTCACAGTTTATGTGTAGAAATGTTTACCCAGTTATTTTTTTACACAGAGTAGACTTCAAAGGATCTTTCCTCAGTTGAGCAGTAGGTGCTGGAGATGTGAAGAGGAAGAGAGAGGAAACTGAGGACATGTATTTTTGATAATGTACAACGATGATTGGTTTTAAAGACCCCTTACAGAATACTTTGATACAAATATTAGGGGAGCAAGTTGTAGTAACTAACGAGATGATGCTGTTGAGTGGATATTTAGCGCTAGATGTGCTAAGACATAATAAGGCATTGTTGAGTTTAATGCAGTTGACACTCAAAATGCAATAATGAGAAAATGGAAATTAAAGACCAAATTGACTTTAGGGGATGAAGCAAGCATTAAAATAAAATAAATTAAATAAATGGAGGTGGGATCTTTAAAGGAGGGAAAAAGTAAAATTGCTAAAGATAAATGTTATATTTGAGATTAATACATACAAAGTAGTTGTAAAGAATGTGTGTGATGCAGGAGGCTTGCTAGCTACTGAAAAATGTAAAGGCATGATGTAAAGACTTCTACTGAAGTTATGAGATAGAAATATATAATGCATGAAGATGGTAATGGAAAATGTTCTTGAAATTTGTATCATTAATGTATGTGACGTCATAAATCAAGGTGAAGTGTGATGAATAAACTTATTAAAAATCGGGGACAGTTTTTAAATATTACTCTAATTCACTTAAATGATAATAAAAGAATACATTTTGCTTCATGGTTTTTCTGAACAGTAAGACACGGAAGTATGAAACCCTACTTTCTGTTTCTGTGGTTTATTTGTGGAGCAAACCCACACTCCACATTTATCAAGCGGAGTTAGTATCATCTTTTAAAGCTGTGGCAGATGAATAGATGGGACTAGTTATATATTCATGAAATCTGGAATCTGCATTCAAATTGGTTTATTGGCCCATACACATTTTTACTGAACTGTGAACTATGAACTACTGTCAGGCACTGCTGACTGGCATAAGCCGCAATGATTTATCAGAAAAACGTTTACAACAGACAAGGTAAAAATGTAAGGCAAAATGGGGGACAGCTGAGAGGCATAGGAGGGTGATATACCATTTATGATTGTGACTGCAATCACAACATAGACGAAGGGGAGTGTACAGGTTGCTCAGCAGTCTTTGTCAGATGTGGACATTGTTTCCTTGCATGTGAGGGATAATGTCTGTAAAAAGCGAAGGACAAGGTTGCTGCTTAGAAGAATGATTATCTAACTTTATTAAGTTTGTGTCTTGATTTCATGTACTCAGTGTCAGTGGATTATACACCAAGGCTACATGCATGCATGCATCATGTTCTCCATTTTTCCTACTTTATCTTTGCCTAATATTTTTTGCAGGATATTTTAATGTTGAATGGTTGGACACAGTGCATGTTGAATCATTATGGGGAGGTGTTAGAGTGGTTTTGATTCAATGGGCTCTTTTTCTTTGTGGGATTCTTTGTGAGGGCTTCTATATTGTTGTGACAGAAACCAATTATTTCTTCAGTTTTCAACTTTCTTCTCCTTTCCTAATGATGTTTCTCCTAGATAGAATAGTATTCTTTGAAATATTTCTAAGAGTTTTCAGATGTTCACATGTTAATGTTTTTGTATGGAATTAATATTTTTTTTCATATACGGTTACATTTTTTATTGAATATCACTTTTTTATAAAAATAGCGTTGCTTCAGAATTGATGGAGCTAAATGTGTTTATGCATATTGCTAGTTGGCTTTTCTACAAAATGCTGGAGTTGTGTGTGTCTTCTAGTCTGGAGTCAGGTAGCAGGTGTTAAGGAAAATGCTATTACAAAACACTTGTTTATTCTTATGGAGTTTTTCTTAGTTTATTAGATAGAAATAATACAAGGTGGGTCATTTGTTTCAATATTTCTAAGGCTTATGATATGTGTGTTTTGACTATGTCTGGTAGCCTTTGTTTTCCATGGGTGCATTTTGAAATTCTAAGAACCATGGATGTCCTTCTATGTCACTGTTGCAGTATCCGAAACAGAAGGGATCTCCTGCCCAGGGCAGCTCAACACTCGACCAGTATATAAAAGCCTAATAATCTTGTGTGTGCCATACATCACATTTATGTACCCCGTACAGAATGTAGGGCATGAACGAGATGTAAAGATGCAACTACCCAGAACTTCTTCACTGCCAGTTCGAACGCTACTTTTGCTAGTTGGTTTGAGCACCTTGTTGCTATACTTAGTACCAGAAAAATTGCCCTTTTGGGTTTTTTTTTTACTTTCTTGATCTTGGATTTTATTTTGCTACCTAGAGTTCATGTCATCCAAGAAGGGAAAATGTAAGTGTGGGAGGCAGATTCCTCATAAGGATCGTCATAAACAGTATCTTTTTTGTTTGGGTGCTTCCCCCAGCCATATCTCTTGCAGTATCTGTAAGGCATTTGTGCTTAAGACACTCAGAAACCTTCTGTCTTCCCTGGCCATTTATCTTGAAAAACAGTGGCTGAAATAGTTAACCCACGCTACCATGGCAGAATCCTTTAACTCCTGAGATACTCCCACTAGGTAAGAAGGCCAAGAAGTCTCGGCCAGATTCTTTGGTTGTCCAGCCTCCACTGCACTTCCCTGTAGAAGCGGGAAATAGCTGTGTAGGTCATTCTGCATCTACATCGATTTTTTTCTGCTGCGACCCTGTCAGAAGCCAGCATGGCAGCATGGATCCGTCTTTCCACATGTCCTTTGAGGCTTTCCAGGCATCTGCTTCAGATGTCAAGGGGGAACCCCTGTTGATTATCTTGGGGGAGGAGTTCCTACAGGGATTCCATAGGTATTGGTCAGGGAGGAGGTTCCAGGTTCTCTTATCGATTCTCTCCAAGAGTTGGAATCTCTGGTATTTGTTAGGGCTGATGTCCCTTCCAAGAAAAGACAAGCATGTTTCTGTCTGTCCTAAGGATCCTCAAAAGGCATGGCAAAAGTTTACTAAAGGCTTGTTTTCTGCCTGAAGCCTCCTCATAGGGTTTCTATATCTGCTCTTCCTTGGACCTGTACCCCTTCTAAATGACTTAAGGAGCTGGATTGCTGGGATGAGGATTCAGTGTCTGATGAGGGGTTTTTGTCCAATTCTTCAGAGATGCCATCACTTTTGGCTTATGGTTCTGATGAAGAGGAGTCTGTTTGCCCTGTGTCTCCTTTTGAGAAATTGTCCTTTGGGGACACAATTGCTAGGGTGATGGAATACTTTAAGTGGGATTCTTCTCAAGTGTCTGATATTCAGAAAAGATGTAATTAAGAGCTGCTTCATGTAGATATTCCTAAACCATAGGCAGTTCCTCCTGTGATGGCTTCCTTATTAGATACTTTCATTGCTGCTTCCAAGTCTCCTGATTCTCAGCCTCCTGCTCTAAAGAAACCTGATAGGTTCTATAAGGTTCCTGAGGATTGTCAGTTTTTATTTAAATATCCTTCTGCTGATCCTGCTCTGGTGTCAGTCTCTTAAGACAAAACATTTAAGCTTTTGTCCTCTTCCAAACTTTTGCCTTCTGATAAAGATAGTATGGCAATGGAGAGGATTGGTAAGAAAGTTTACACTGCTTCTACTTTGTTTTTTAGGGCTATGAATTACCAGACCTACATGACCAGGTATACTTTGGCCTTGATTGCACAAGCTTGTCAGGTTATTTCTGACCTTTCTGATTTTGAAGGCAGATCCTCTTCTTTATCTTTTTTTGGTTCTGCTTCTCAAGTCGCTCGCTACTTTATTAGGTGTAGCCATGATGCTGCTGATGCCACTTCTACGGTTGTGGCTTTTGGGTCTGTCATGAAGTGTAATTCTTAGCTTTGTCTTCAGTCTGTGCCTGAGGACATTAAGGCCAAGTTGTTGGATGCTCCTTTGGATAGTAAACATCTTTTTGGGACTGCTGCTACTGACATGTTTAAGTCTCTTCAAGAGAAAGACAAAGCCTTGCAGAACCTTAAGCATATTTTTGTCTCTCCTATTCCTAAGTTCCAGAGGAAGTATCCTTCTAGATCTGTTTTTGTTCGCAAGCAACCTCACCAGGCCTCCAAGGGCAGGAAGAGTGGGAGGTGGGGCCCCCTCTTCATAGGTTCATGTCATAGGTAAATACTAGGCCAGCTGCCCTAAAGGGCCATTTTAAGCATAGTCAAACCAATAACCCCAATTCAGAATCAAACCCTGCACCTTGTGCCTATGAAGTGAAGACCTTAGCCATTATGCCAACCCCCCCCCCCTCTAAGGCTTCTCAAATTTCTGGGTTCCAGAAGCCTCCTTTATCTGATATAACAGCTTGTCTTTGACAGTTTGCACCCCTCTTCTTTTAGACCAGGTTCCTTTATCCCTTTGACTTTCCCTTTGTCTTCCGATTTGCCTCATCACTTCAGACTCTTGGGTTCTTTGTATCATCTGTCGGGGTTACTTCATGGTTTGGAAGTCTTTCCCTCCTTTTTCAGGAATTCCTCAACATCTTCTAGAGCAACTTTCTCATTTTCTAGAGGTTCTAGGGTCTCTGGTGAACCAAAGAGCCATTCAGCCTGTCCCCCCTTCCCAAATGAGAAAGGGTTTTATTCTAGGATGTTCCTGACTGCTGGAAAGGATGGCACTTGGAGACCTATTTTGTTCTGTCCTGACTCAAGACCTTTTCAAGGTCTGTTCTTTTCATTTGCTTACTCTTCAAACCCTGTTTCCTCTCTTGTTATCCCAGGCTTTTCTGATGTCTTTGGATCTGAAAGATGCTTACCTTCATATCTCTATTCACTCTTTTCTCAGGAAGGTAGGAAGGTTTTATGTTTGTCTGTGTCTTCCTTTCATTATTAGCTACCTGCTTTGCCCTTTGGCCTCTCTACTGCTCCAATGGTATTCACAAAATGCCTAGCCATGATTGCTTTCTGCAGGCTCCAAGGCATTCAAATTTTCCTTATTTAGGTGACCCGTTGCTTCAGGTGCCTTCTTTCAGTCACCTATTACAGGATACGAAGTCCACCATCTCTCTTCTTCAAAGTTTGGGGTTTACTATCAACTTCTAAAAGTCTACCCTGCCTCCTTCTCAGGATCATGTGTATCTGAGATGCAGGATTCAGACAGGGCCAATGTTGGCCTCTCTTCCACCTGTAAAAGTTTTGCGTTTGACAGCCTTCTTTCAGTTTCTTCTTCCTCTGACTGCTATGCCAGCCTGGGATTTTCTTCTTGCCCTCGGATTCATGGCCTCTTCTATTCCAGTGCTTCCTCTTGCCAGACTGCGTATGCAGAAGTTTCAGTGGTACCTCAAGTCAGTTTGGCTGCAACATTGTCACCCTCTGGATTTCAGTGTACCTTTTCTTCCCTGTCTAAAAGAATTTGAATGGTGGATTCAACAGTTTACTCTCAACCCAGGACGGCCTTTCACCCTCCCATCCCTTCTCAAGAACTGTTCACCAATGCCTCACACATGTGGTGGGAGGCTTCTTTTGGTCACCTGAAACTTTAGGGTCTCTGTCCTCCCCATCATCAGTCAGACCATATAAACTTCAAAGAGATGAGAGCTCTAATTCTGGCCCGTCAGGCTTTTCACCCAATCTTCTGTCCAGGCCTCTTGAAGGTGTACATAGACAACACTACAGTGATGTGGTATGTCAACAAGCAGGGAGGAACAAAATCTTACCTCCCCTGCAGGATGGCTCCTCTGCTTGGGAGGTGGCTGTTAGTTATAAGTTAACTCTTCAGGCAGTATACATTCCTTTAAAGCACAATCTAGTGGCAGACACTCTGAGCAGGTCCAAAATGCAGGCTCATGAATGGATGGTTCACAGAGGCATGTTTCTGGACATTGTCCATCAGTAGGGTATTACTTAGGTAGATTTTTTTGCCTCCCCTCTGAACAGGCAGCTTCCTCTCTTCTGTTCCAGAGTGCAGTGCCATCTGGTGTGGCAGATGGACACTTTTTCATTTCCTTGGAAAGGGATATCTCTGTATGCTCTCCCCTCTTCTTCGACTTCCAAGATTCCTGCTGAAGATTCAGCTGGACTCCCTTTTGGCCAAAACATCAGTGGTTCCCCTTCTTAATGCATTTGGCAATCCAGATTTTTGCCTTTTATTTTTGCTCTATTCTTCATAAAATGTGTGGATTTCTGGTGAACCACTAAAAATTGAAGTTACTAAATGACATACATTTGATTTTTAGACTTCATATCCTTCAGAAAATGCATGCTAACAAAAATCTAGCAACTTTCTAGCTTTGTAAGAGCAATATTTCAAATATGTCCCTATTTTTGGACTTTTGTTCCCCCCTCCATTATTTTAGGCTTTGTCCAGAATCTGGTTGCTGTTGGATATGTTTTGTAATTTTGTACAAATGCCTGTGTCCATTGGGTTTTGGGGTTTTGAAGTAGTTACTCAGTCTTGTCGTAGGAGAAGTGTTTTATAATTGAACCAAGCAAACACATGGGCTACTAAAAAAAAACAGTATACTAGCCTTTCATCTCTTGTCATGGAGGTTTTCTCACTTCACATTCTCCTTAGGCTTTTGTTTTCTTTCCTCCTAAATCACACTGTCTCCACTATTTCTTCCAAGAGGAGATAAGAAGAATCTTGACTGCTCAGCTGAGCTTACTTACAGGGTACTTGATCCTCTTTACCATTCTGATCTTTTCCTTTTCATTGTTTTACTATCTAATTCATTTCCTTCTTAACTTTACGTCTACTGTTTACACTTTATCATAAACCTCTCAATTCTTCCCGATTCTGACTCATATTTTTGCTCTGCACCTTATAAAATGTTTGATTTTCTGGTAAACCTCTGAAGATTGCAATCAGTCAGTAATGCCAGATAGTAGAGTTCCATACTTTTTTATTGTTCAGAAAATGCATGTTAATGCAAAACCTATTAATCTGATGTCATTTTCATTCATTCCTCAACTGATGGGTTCGGATCCAAGGTTTTAATCTGATTCGGTAACTTCTTCCAGAGTGTAGGATCATAGAACTCTCAAGCTCCTCCCTTTACCCGTAATACCACACCAACCTAATGTACCCCAGATCTTGTTTGCTGCCAGCAAGTACAGATGTGGATTGTGAACTCTCGAGCATTGTAGTGCATTTTTCAAGTGTTTCCTTGTTGGTCTTGCATAAGTGTGGATCTTTTTATAATTCAACTGCCTCTTTCCTCCCTCCCTTATTACTCTTTCTGATTACCATCTTTTTTAGGTATTTATTCCAGTTACCTTTGTACTTCTCAAGTACTCTTTTCTACCATCACTGGTAGTTTTCTCTTATTTCCCTTACCTCTCTCTTTAAACGTATATAAATATATATATTTATTTTTGTTAGTGTTAGGTACTGGGTTTCTTTTGTGGTACTTGGTTTTTACTGTGTTTAGTAGTCTAATTTCTTTCTGCTAGCAATATCCGTAAAACCTTCGGGTTTTAAGAAATGTATTTCCTGTGGGCATAAGATGCCAATGTCTGATGCCCACAGAGAATGTGTTTATTGTTTTGGCCCAGGCCACTTGGATATTGACTGTGATATCTGTGCTGGCTTCAATTCTCTGGCCCTTATTGATAGCAAAAACAAGCTAATTTTAGGAAGTTTCTTACCTTCTAAGTCTTCTTCATCGGTTGCTGTGGCTCAAACCCCTAAGAAGCCTGATAAACAAAAGGGCGACCCTCAATCTAAGGACAGAGAGAGTCGCAAAAGATCCCCTGACTGTCCTTCAACTTTGTCCTTGGCTCCTTCTACAGAGCCACCTGCCAAGGTCTTAAAAAAAGTCAGATCTGCCACTACCAGATCTGATTTCTCATACTATAAGAACTCCTCAGATCCTTACTCCAACATTGCCGTCAGAGCCTTTTCCATCCAGACTCCCCTCTCTATTTCTTGAGGAGTCACCCAGAAGGCATTCTGGACCTATTTCCAGTACCTCCTCTCTTTGGTCTTCCAGAAGCCTTTCCGAAGTAGGTGTAGACAGGATGATGAGGAAGTTCTTCAGAACACAGATACAAATGGGAGTCCATTCAGTTGCTAACCCCTCTGGGCTTGAGAGCTGACCATGAACCACTTCCTTTTTTTTCTCCTTCTCTGATCTGTCCTTCTGTTTCTGAGCAGTTAGATCCAAAATCCTTGGGGGGGGGGGTGTCTTCTTTGGATCCAAAGATTATTGTTTCTACAACTTCCATGAGTTCTCTGAGTTGACCAGCACTGAGCTTCTAGGAGCCGGAAGACTGTCAGAGGGGAAGCATCGGTGCTGGGGCCTTGGAATCGACTCTGAAGCTTTCTGAACAGTCTCTACCCTTTGGAGTCTTGGAGTTAGCTTGGGTCTGACTCCCTCCTCTAGTGGAGTGCTGATGGACGTGCAGGGACCAATGATCAGAGAAAGTTCAATTTTGGATTTTTGATTTCTGTGTCTCCTAGGCGCTCTGCATTCGAGGTGGTGGAGAAGGTATTCTCAGTGCCTAGAGAACAACCATCCCTGCCCCCATCAGATCAGAGAACTTTACCTCTTTCTGTTCTGTGTGCTGAGCTTCGATCATCTCTTCCACTGGGGCAGCCAACCAGAACAAGCCTTCAGGCAGCCAATCAGGATATTGTTATCTCTTCCAGTACTTCCCCTGGAACACCCCACTGAGGAATTCCCTTGTAAGAGAACGTGTTGCAGGTATCTCTCATTGAGGACACTGATATTAATGAGGGGGAGGGGTCCTCCTATCACCACCTTATGACATTTCCTTTGGAGACATCCTGGAGCTTCTCAACCAAAGAGGTGATTGGTCTTCTGATACCCCCTCCCAAGAGGAATCAGTGTTTCTGGAGGCTTTTGAGTCTGGCCCATCTACGTCCTGGGTGACTCTGCAGGCCGATGAGCTTGTAGACCTGGTCTCCCAGTGGGCATGGAAGGAACCAGACACAGTCGAGCCAATTCCTAAGAGACCTGATAAGATTCTAGCCCCACCTAAAGACCATGCACATCAGAGAAAGGCAGTCCCTGTTGATGCCATGGTTGTTGCTCCAGCTACAAGAAAGTAACTATCAGAACAGAGTTCCTCTGTCCATCCCCATAACAGGGAGTCCAGGGCACTGGACAGATCTGAGAAGTGTGTCTATGCTTCAGAGACCTTCAATCACAATTATGTGGCACATTTTACAAGACTACAAAGCGATTTGATCAAGGAGCTTGCCAAATCTCTTTATGGGCCATGTCCTCTGAGGATGGGAATAGAATTTCCTTGCAGCTGGTCACCCCCCCAATCTATATCTAATTTGTCCATGAGCTTAATCTCCCATACTGTGGAAGGTACCTCACGGGCAGTGGGTTCAGGCGTAGCCATTAGAAGACATGCCTGGATGTGCTTATGTGACTCTGTGGCACCATTTAAGTCTTCATTCGTCAATGCGCCCTTTGATGGATCGTCTTTTTTTGGACCCAAGGTTAAGGGCACATTCTCCAGGTGCAAACAGGAAGGAAAGACCCTGTCTGCCATGGCTGTACAGTTTTCTGTCCCTCAAAGGCCCTTCTCTAGGAACCAATGAGGAGGTAGAAAGATATGGTTTAAAAAGTCCCAGGGTCCTTTCCAAGAGTCCTGTGGAGATAGTTCTCCCAAGGGCAGAGGGGGGGAACTTGAACAGAAGACACCTCCCTGCGCAAAGGTGGCCCACAAAACCAGGGATTTGGAGATTTTTTTCTCAGATAGGTCCTGTCAAGACTCCTGAAAGGAGGCCTGACTGTCACTCTCTGGAGGTAGTTTGGGGTCATCTGTCCCTGCCCAAGAGAGCATGGCTAACTATCACAAAAGATTTATGGCTGCAGAGGATTATTTCCAGAGATTATATCATACCATTTTCCCAATGCCCCCAACAGTTTGGAAGAAAATCCCCAATGTTCCAACCAGTCAGATGGAAGCAGCATCTCTAGAGAGAAAAAAGCTGCTAGACAAAAAGAGTCATCCAAGACCGAAACCCTGTACAAGCATGTTAATAGCTGCATAGAGGCAGCTGTACCCACTAGGAAGAAGTACGGAACTAACTCAAAAAACAAGCCACCATGGTAGAATCACAAAATAAATCGGATGTATAACAGGAGGAAGAAAATCATAGCAAAAATTAGGAGGTGCAGCACCCAGTAGGATAAAAACACTCTGATCAAACTTAACAAACACCTCAGGACAAATAAAGTCTACCAAAGCCATATTTTGAGGTAGATTTGGCCTCCCAGGCCAAGGACAACCACAGAGCATTCTTAAGCTATGTCCGCAACCTCAAAGGCAGTACACAGTTGTTTGCAGAGCTCATTGTGAGAAAGATTTACAAGAGTAAATGGAAAAGATTTGTCTTTTTGGCCCTCAGCAGAGACTGGTATCCCTTTTTACTGCCTGCCACAGCTATCCTTGAATTCTTAGCTTCGATTTTCAATGAAGGGGCTAGTTTCTTAACAGTTAATGTTCATTTGGCTGCCATTTCCAATTTACACCTGGACAAACATAACTCTACCTTAGCTTCTTCTAAGCTTTGCAAGGCTTTCCGAAAGGGAGCCTTTCTGTTCAGAACTCCGTTGAAAGACCCTACTGCACCTTGGTATTTAAATACAGTGCTTCAGATCTTAGCTCCATCTCCCTTTGAACCTTCAGCTAAAGGTGGCCTCAAGTTATTGTCTTGGAAGTCCATTTTTCTAGTGGTTATTACTTCAGCCAGAAGAGTATCTGAACACCAGGCTCTGTCTTCAAAACCTCCTTATCTAATTTTTCACAAGGACAGGGTGTCATTACAAACTAACCCATCCTTTTTACCTAAGGTAGCTTCTGAGTCAAATATTAACCATGCCATTAATCTCCCAGTTTTCTTTCCAAATTTCACAAACAAAAGAGAATACATGTTACATCTGTTAGATGTGCATGGGCAACTTCATTTCTACCATCAAAGAACCAGAGACTTTAGGAAATCTGATCACTTTTTTTGTTTCCTTTTCTCCTGCCAGATTAGGCAGTCCAGTCTCTAAAGTTACACTGGCCAAATGGTTAACTGATTGTATTTCCTTTGTGTACGGAAAATTGGGTTTATCTTTACCGAAACCTCCTAGAGGCAGTTCTACTAGGTCTGAGGCGCTTTTGTCAATCTTTTGGTCTAGAGCATCCTTGGATGATACTTGTGTAGGTGCAACATGGGCTAATCCGCATACCTTTATTGTTCAATACAAATTGGATCTGATCTGTAGGAACAGAGCTGGTTTTGGCTCAGCAGTGCCCCGGAATATCCTTCCTTAGGGTCCTCCCTAAGGTTGCCACCTCTCCATTTTTTCCGGACTATCCAGAAATCAAAATGAATTGTCCGGTAGTCCAGAAAACACTGTACAAACTCCAGTATTCTGCTTCAAAAAAAGAAACAGACTATCGGAGTTTGTTACATTGGCAGATTTACTATGTTATTTTTACAGAAAATCATAGTAAATCGGCAGGAAGCAGGCATCAGGAACGGAAAAAGAGAGCATTCCCTATCAGCCGGTGTCATAAAATATCACAAAATGTGTGGAACTTGGACGGTAGAGGGGGCGGAAATGGGAGTGGTTGGGGTGTGTGGGGTGTGGCCTTTCTCCAGTTTTAGCCATAACGAAAGGTGGCAACCCTAGTCCACCCAGGGTTATGGTAGCTGGGGACTCTATCTCATTCATTGAGGAATGAATGAAAATGACATCATCAGATTAATAGGTTATGTACTCATCCTAACATTCCCTCTGTGTTATCCATTTTCATTCTTCCTCAGCTTCCCACTCACCTACCCCCTCCTTTTATTTACTTTTGGAGTGATCTAAGAGTGTTATAGGAACTTCTGTTCCTTATTTGAGCTATAGCTTCCCCTTTTTCTGTTCTGCCACTGTCTTCTTTTATGTTAGGTTTGTGGGGCATTATGGGTAAAGGGAGAGGAGTTTCAGAGTTCTAGGATCCTACACTCTGGAAGAAGTGGCAGAGTCAGATCTGAGTCTTGGATCTGAACCCATCAGATGAAGAAGAATGAAAATGGACAACACAAATGGAATGTTATGGTGAGTATATAACTTCTTATTATATTAACTTTTTAAAGTGAGTTAGTGTAATAGTTAAATATTTTCCCTGATTTTTGGAGTTTGTCCAGCATGACTTTTGGCTTTGTCACTGATTCCTGAGCAAATGATTTGAGAGCTATGCTTTATCTTGCATCCTTCCTTACATTATTGAGATTTTCTTCAATCTCAGAATTATTTTATAGGTTCAGTTATGACTTGTCTTGTTCACCCCCCTTCTCTTAATCCTGTCTATTGGACATGGTTATGCATCTGTATTTTACTTGCATTTGTTGACTCTTTGTAGTTTTTGCAACTGTACATCTGTAGCTTTTTACAAAACACTTCACCTCAACACTTAATATATTAGTACTTCTCTTACCAACATATAATGTTCTTGACATTTCCAACAGCTTCTATTTCATCATTATTGAGTTGCAAAAATTAGCATACGTTTTGCTTTTGTGTCACCCCCAGGGTGCCTTATGTTTGTAGTTATTACCAAAGGACTGTTTTATGTTCTACCTCTCTCTAAATCAACTTTTTCAAGGATTTCTAGTACTAAATTCACGTTTTATTCATAATGCTATTTTAGACGACACAAACTGAGGTTGTTACTTTGTATGTTCATTTCCTCTTTTATTTAGTTGACTGTTTTTTTTTTTTTTTTGGCCTCTGTGCAGCAGACCATTGGCTGGCAGTAGTTCTTGTCCTTTATCTTGGGTGCCATGTTTGAGAATAGATTGAGGCATCTCAGAACAGTGTCATACTCACAGTGATACGGATTTTCGTTTTATGTCCTGCTCATTCCTTGTCCTCATGCCCGATGAGCAGTGATGTAAAGCCATTAAGACTGAGAACATCTGTTGGTGCATGCCACAATATTTGTAAGCTTAAGATGTATACCCTCCCAACAGTATCACCTCTGGTTCTATCATCCTGTACTTAAGAAACCTCTTCCCAGGAAGACTAAGCTTGTAAAAGGGAACATTCCCCCATCTTTTGTATTCAGCAATCTCATAAAGACTTGCATTCTTTTTTAATTACAAAATGATAACTTTGTTTCAAACAAAATACATTTCAACAATTAAAACCTGATGTTGCACTTTTCATTCTTCCTCACCAGTGGGTTTGGATTCGATCTTTGGATCTGACTTGGCTGCATACCGTAGACTTCAGATCCAGCAATTGAGCTCCTCCCTCTACCCATAATGCTCTACTGCATCCCCAGCACCTCAGATCTCGTTTGCCGTCATTGTGGTAAGATGTAGGTTCCACTTTCGAGCTATAAGTGATTGTTTTTTGATCAAAAACTTTTGTATAGTCCCTCTATTCAGTTTTTCTTTTCCTGCTATACCCTTTTACTTTCCTTTTTACTCTCTCTTAGCTTTTGTTGGCATCAGGAGTTAGTGTTCTTGTCCTGAATCTTTTCTCCTCTGCTTTGGAAATTACCATTGTTGGTATATTTTTCTTTACCTTTTAGGTAGCTGTAACATACCATAGCTTGTATTTATTTCCGTGTTTCTTTGGATATTGTTAACTCATGTGGCTTTTATGTTGCTAGCCTTCTCTGCTATGTCTGAGAAACTGACAGAGTTCAAGAAGTGCACTTCTTGTTGGCATAAGATCCCCAATTCGGATGCTCACCAGAAGTGTGTTTTTTGTTTAGGACCTGACCACCTGAATACAGCCTGTTTGGTATGCTGTACCTTCTATCCCAGAACATTAGCCAACAGGCACAATAAATTAATACTTAGAGGTCTTTTGCATGCTTCTTCTGGGTCTCAAACCCCCACCAAACCAGCATAATCTGTTTCTTCTGAAACCAAAAAGAGGCCTCCACCAAAGTCTCTTTGAGCTTTGTAGGAGCCACTGGAGAAGATCCGAAAAATCTCGGATCCAACTGTTTCTGATCCTAAATCTGTGAGCCTTCCTTCGGATTCTAAACACTTTTCGAATCCTACAGTTTTAGCTTCAGTAGTGATTTCTCCACTTCTTTCTACCTCCTCATCGGATACCAAGACCCTGGATCTGAGTTTTATCTCTGCCCGCAGGAGCTATACTCCAGAGTATACCATTAAGCTTGTATCTCCTTCTTTGCCAGGTCATATTTTCCAGACTCCAAAGAAACACTCCATACCCTCAGCCACAGCACCTTCCAGGTGTTCTAGGAGTTTGTCAGAGGCAGATGTGGATAGGATGATATGGAAGTTTCTCAGGGCTCAGATCCAGATGGGGGACCTGCCAGCAGCATCCCCTCTAGAATCCATGAGTGGACCTAATAAGCCCATTCTCCCTCCTTCTCCGATCTGACCAGTGGTTTCAGAGTCCCAGGATACGAGATCCCCAAGACATTTGGAGTTGGATTTGAGGAAAATACCTTCTTCGACTCCGATGGTGTCTCTAACCATTTCTGCTCCAATACCGTGGGATCAAAGCTGGTCTTGTATCCGAGGGTTGGCATTGGGTCCACGGGTTTAGATTTGGCTCAGATTTTGTCTGATCTGTCCCTTCCTCACGGAGCCTCGGCCCTGGACAGTTTGGTTCTGATTCCCCCTTGAGGCTCAGATCCAGGGGCGGCCCCAACCTACCTTCCTTGGAAGCTCCGGCTCTAAGGAATGGGGGAGAGGTTCCCTTGGTCCTTCAGTCTTCAAGGTGGTGAAAAGGGCTTTCTCTCATCACAGGAAACTGTCTTCTCGTGTGTCAGATCCTACCCACGTCCCATCTTTGATTCTGAGCTCTTAGCCCATCGGACCTGTCGCACAGAGAAAGCCAGTTCTGGGAAGTCTTCAGACAGTTCCTCTACAGGAATTTCCTCCCTCTTCTGATACCTCTCCTGAATACCCTATGTTCCTCAGAAGAGGACTTGTAAGAGAACACACAATCTTACCCGTGGAGTCTCTCACAGAAGACATTGATTTTGATGAGGGTGGAGGATCTCCCAGATCGCCACTTGATGATATCGCGTTTGGAGATATCCTTGAGATCCTCAAACAGAAGGATGACCAGTCTTCCCAATCTCCTTCTTCCGAAGAATCAATGTTTCTGGAAGCTTTTCTACATCTTTGGTGACCCCCCCCCCCCGACGGATGAACTTACTGACCTGGTCTCCCATCAGGCTTGGAAGGAACCAGACACTGTCAGACTTATTCCCCAAGTACCTGGACATATTTCTGGCCCCTCCTGTTGATAGACTTCACTGGAGCAAGGGAGTTCTGGTTCATACTGTGGTGGTGGCAGCAGCCACCAAGAAGGAACTAGTTGAAAAGAGCTCTTCTGTCCATCCACTGTACAGGGAGTCTAGAGCGATAGACAGATTTGGCAAGTGAGTGTTCATCTCAGCTACTTTCGCGCTAAGGTCTCTAAACTACTTGGCACATTTCACTTGGCTGTAGAGAGATTTGACTAAGGAGTTATCAAATACTCTCTTGGAGTTCATATCTGCTGAGGATTTCAAAAAGACTTCCTCTCAACTGGCCACGCTCCTATCCATTTCAAATACATCGATGAGGCTGATCTCCCTTGCAGTGGACGGTACCTCTTGAGCAGCCAGTTCAGGTATAGCCATAAGGAGACATGCCTCAATGCGGCTATGCAATTTTGAGGAGACCTTCAAGACATCCTTTGTCAGTGCCCTGTTGGCACTTCCTTCTTCAGGCCATCAGTTGAAGACATGCTTATCTATAGTGAACAAGAGGGAAAGACTCTGTCTGCCATAGAAATTAAGTTTTCTAGCCTTCAATGGACCTTCTCTAGAAACCAACGAGGTGGTAAGAAGATGTCGTTCTGAAAATCTCAGGAACCTTTCCAGGGTTTGTGTGGGGATAATTCTTCCAGAGGCAGAGGAGGAACTCTTATTGGTAGACATTACCCTAGAGGCAGAGGGGGTCTGTAGATCCATGGCTTTAGAGACTCCTTTTCTGAGAGACCCTATCGGCACTCCTGAACCACTCCCTGACTGTCCAACTCTGGAGGCAGTTGGGGGTCATAATTCAAAAGCTGCTACAAAAATAGTCATCCAATAGGTTCCACCTGACCAGGTAGGATTTGGAACTTACTCGCGCTTCTTTTTAGTGCCAAAGAAAACAGGGGACCTAAGACCTATTTTGCATCTAAGCAAGTTGAACCAGTATGTGAAGAAGACGAAGTTCCGCATGGTCATGTTTCAGTCCATCCTGCCTCTTCCAGGCAAGGACAATTGGATGTGCTCTATAGATCTCCATGATGCGTACCATCACATAAAAATAGACATCTAGTCTTTCTGCTGGGAGCCAATCATTACCAATTCAGAGCATTACTCTTTGGACTCACCACAGTCCCCAGGGTGTTTACCAAATGCATGGAAGTTGTGGCAGCTCACTTGAGAATTAAGGGATTCCAGGTGTTTCCATATCTTGACAATTGG
The DNA here is from genome assembly GCF_019279795.1 of Protopterus annectens. NCBI lineage: Eukaryota > Metazoa > Chordata > Ceratodontiformes > Protopteridae > Protopterus > Protopterus annectens. The sequence continues at coordinate 667,121,437 of NC_056747.1, read as the reverse complement.
CTCCTCACCGCACCATCTAAACATCACCTTTTACAAGCCAGAGACTACTTGCATCAGATTTCCAACACTTTAGGCATCTCAATAAACCATACCAAGGCAAACCTAGTCCCAGTTCAGACCTTGGAATTCATAGCGACTCTTCTGAATACTACAACTCAGGTGGCTTCCTTACCTACCCATTGTGCCACATCTTTCAGACATCAGGTTCGACCTATACTCTCACAGCCGTCTCCTCCGGTAAGATTAGTACTACAAGCTTTGGGGTCGATGTCAGCTGCCATACTTCTTGTCCCTCTAACACAATTCTTTATGCAAATTCTTCAGTGGACCTTGGTGGCACAGTGGTGCATGCTTTATCAGCTCCTGTTATTTCCTATAAGACTCATTCCAATCTGCAAATGTCATATTCATTGGTAGATTCAGTCTGATGACCTATTTCTAGGCAGAACATTCACCCTTCTACCCCAGTTGCCACAGAGATCACAGATGTTTCCCGACTGAGGTGGGAGGGATGTTTATTGGGAAAGATGGTCCAAGGCACGTGGTCCCCTCTGGAGACCAAGTTGCATATCGACGTCCTAGAGATGAAAGCAGTCCTTCTAGCATTGCAAACTTTTCAAGATGTTCTTCCTCTGGGGACTGTTGCAGTTCAAACACACACATTGGTAGTCTGGTACATCAACAAGCAAGGAGGAGCCCAGTCTTATCCACTGTACTGAGAGGCCATGAGGGTTTGGAAATGGGTGATTGCTTCAGACCACTTTCTCATTGCAATGCACATCCTGGGGAAAACCTACACACTAGCAGACAGGCACAGAGATACATTCTGATGCCTCATGAGTGGTTTTCTCAGTCAGTCAGTAGTGAATATGATCCTCAGCCACTGGGGCCAGCCTTGCTGAGATCTGTTTGCCTCACCCCACAACAACAAACGCAGCAAGTACTTTGTTCAGATTCCCCCTCTGGGGGAATCACGGAGAGATGCTTTGATTCATGATTGACCCCCGGGTCTCCTGTATGCATATGCTGCTCTTCCTCTGATTCCAAAATTCTTACAGAAGGCAAGTAGGCTGAAGAACTCAGTTATCCTCATTGCCTCTTCTGGCCTCTGTAAGTATGGTTCCCCTTCCTGTGGTTTCAGTTGCGATATCCTCCATGGATACTGGAACCCACACAGGATCTCCTATCTCACCCATCGAGAATTCAGCACCCCACTGTCCACACCCTCAAGCTAACTGCATGGTTTCTCTGCTTCCAGTAATAGACAGTCCACGCTTTTTTCCCCAGTTCACAATATTATCTCGGCCTCCCAGAAAGCTTCTACGAAGCAAGTCTACAGAAGCAAATGGAAAATATTTTCTGTTTGGACCTCTAACGAGAATATTGACCCCTTTTCAGCACCAACTTTGGCCATTCTTCTTTTTCTTAACAACTCTTTAAAGAAAGAGCTAGTTTTTGTACAGTTAAACTTCATCAGGCAGCGATTTCAAATTTCCATTCTGGAAGGAAATCCTTTTCTCTGACTTCTTCCAAATTGGGTAGGGCCTTCATAAAAGGCATTTTTCTCCTCAGACCCCCAGTAAAGGACCCTTCTCCTCCTTGGGACTCAAACCCTCTGAACTGACAGACAAATGTAATATGAAGTACCGTTCTTGGTAAATGATCATCTTAGTAGCTATTACTTTAGCACAAAGAATTTCTGAGCTCCAGGCCATATCAGTGAAGCCTCCTTTATATTATTTTCCATAAAGACAGGGTGTCTCTTCGCACAAACCCTTCCTTTCTTCCTAAAGTAGCATCTGAAAATAACATCAACCAGTACATACAATTACCAGTCTTCTTTCCAAATTT